>NC_088712.1:16322245-16622245 GCF_963576615.1 Watersipora subatra
ACAGCTGCATGCCTAACATCAAACAAACCATCAACAATCACAATAAGAAGCTTTTGAACAACGCCTCGACGCACCCAGCAAACAACAAAACATGCAACTGTCGCGCACCAAATGAATGCCCTCTCGAAGGAAACTGTCTTAGCAAGTCGCTCATTTACCAAGCTGTAGTCACCGCAGACGACGGTAGCAAACCTACAGAAAGTTATATTGGCCTCACAGAAAATTCCTTTAAGACACGATTCAGCGGCCACATATCATCTTTCAGGCACCAGGACAAGCAATCTGCCACAGAGCTTAGTAACTACATCTGGCAGCTAAAAGGCCTGAACACACCATATACGATTAAATGGAAAATCATTCAACACGCAAGGCCATACGACCCAGCCACCAAGCGTTGTAACCTGTGCATATCAGAAAAATATATCATCCTCACAAAGCCAGAAATGAGCTCACTCAACAAGCGTAATGAGCTAGCTTCCACATGCCGACATTCTGCTAAATACACACTACAAAATGCAATTACATAGCTATCAGTCGTTATAGTAATTACACCTTTCTTATATATAACTCAGTTGGACCAAAACAATTTTATCTGATGATTGTCTGCGTAACAGACATGAAACTAATAGTAATGAAGTTGTTTTTTATCTAAGGTTTTACATGAATAAATTTTATATATATATATATATGTTTTCATCACAATATATTCATCATATATTCATCAGGCTGTGTTTTCAACACAGCCTGATGAATGAGAATATCATGAAACTGACAGTAGCTGAGAAAAAAGATAAGTATTGCTTTTAAATAATTTATTAGTATATAGCTGTTCCAATATATTGTTGAGCACTCTAATTTTAGTAATACTAGTTCATAATTCTTAGGAATTTATAGTTTATATATATATATATATACATATATATATATGTATATATATATATATATATATATATATGTATATATATGTCAGTTTGTACTTGGCTTTACATATCGTGGTAGTTTCATGTTTTTAATGTTACTTTGTTAGAATCTTACGATTCAGTTTAGATGATAACGTGGCCTAAATCTGACTAACTTAAATTTTTTAAATGCTCAACTCAACTGAAGGGCTTAGCATGACACTAGTAATTAGAAAATAGTTGTTAAGGTTAATTGTTTACATTCAAAAGTGCCATCATTTCTCGTCAAGAGGTATTTTGCCAGTTTAAGTTTAGGTTTAAGTATCTTTATTGGAAGTATCTCTGGCAAGTAGATTATTAATAATTGTAGGAAATGTTTGTCTCTGAATTGGATCTCCAAAAATTAACACTTAAGTTAAACAATTCTAATAATTTTTTATTTAAAATGTGTGAAATAATATTTCACCATGTAAAAATAGCAAAGCTGGTTTTGAAAATGTTTACAAGCTTTTATCATGCTATATAAAAATCTAAAATACTTTCCCTGGCAGATGAGCTGTAGGAGAATCTTGTACTACCATCGAATTACTACAAGTCAAACATGTGATGGTTAGTCATACATTACTTTTGAATTATAATTGTTAGCAACCAACAGGGCAGTTGTTTTTTAATCAAACTATTTTTACCAATTTCACTGTAATTAATATTTACTAATTCTCTCTAGAAAGTTTGATATATCGTTCCATCGCTAGCTTATAGGTTTTTAAGACAGTCTGTTTTTGTAACCTGAGTCTGTGTCTTCGTTTTTGAGCAGCGCTTTATCGACTTGTCGTGTGTTCATCCCCAACTTTTATTTATAAAACGGTTTTGGAAGTTCATCCAACAAGGAATTTTCAGTTGGCACTCTTTTTACCACATTTATCACCACCATTATTTAAGGCCAATAAAACTAGTTGGCTGGCCCAATAAAACAATTCGTTGGTAAAATGTACCTAGTACCAGCCTGTATGTGTTAGCCAGCCCTTCTCATTTTGCCAGATCTTCATTTTCTGATCATTCACTTATTCGTAATTTATCTTAAATGTTTTGCAAGATTTGTCATTGGAGGTAAAATACTGTATACCTTCTCTTCAAGTTGATTAGTTAGAAAATCTCGTAATATTATCTGAGTAGAAAATGTTCCTGCTACTGACCACTGCTCATATATCATTGTTGTAGTTTATTGCAGTAGACAGAGCAGATAGCTTTAATAAAGTTATTTGAACTCTATACACTGTGACTACTACATAATGAATTTCTTCAACAAAATATTCAAATTATAGCTAAAGCAATAGTTGCAGAAGATGAATTGGTAGGTAGGAGTTGTCAAAATTTGTATCAGTTCGATGACTACAATTATTTAAAGCTTATAAAAATATTGCTTGCTCACTTACTCTTTTAGATCAGGTTTATTTTTGTGCAATAGCTTTACAGCAACCTAAAAAATGGCAAGTTTGCACCATTTTCATTGTAGTAAATACTTTTGGGGTATATATCAGAAGTGGCGCATCAGAACACAAAATTATGTTTCATCAATAGAAAAGGCAAAGTCTGTAGAGTTGCCCGATCTCTGCTGAAGTATTGATAACTACAGCTACTATGAGAAGTTTTTGAGTTGAAGTTTGTTTATGCTTACCTGTGAAATACAGACAGATTCACACCTGAGATATCTGGCTTCCATAATTGAAGTGCATAATTAAAAGAGGTGAAAGCAAAATGGGAAATTCTATTTTACTCAACATAAAACGCTGGATTTTGGCTAACTAGCAAACAATGGCATGATCAGTCTCTAAAGCTTAGATAAAAGATACAATTTGGTTTTAACTATTTTGCTGTATTATACATTTAAAATACTGTCTTAACAAGTAATTTAAAATTCAAACAGCCAATCGAGTCTGCTCTGCATTTTTGTGTCTTGTCAAGTGTTTTGTAACCAATTGGTCAACAAATAGTATGAATTCTACAGGAGTAATGTAATTCACATTAATTTACACAAAAACTCATTGTTTTTTGCCTTCTGCAGAAATCAAACACTAGCGTCATCTGTATTTGGTCTTGTTAAAGATTTAGTTGATAACCAGTGCAACCCGTTATTGTATTACTGGCATGTATTCTTCCTTTGATTGCCTCCATTCTACACGTGCTATCGACAGCTGGTGCTAATCTCTGGTAGACTATGAAAAAATCCTGGAAAAGCGTATGTTAATTGCTTTCAATTTTTCCTTTTCCAAACTGTTCATTTCACAACCATGTTTATTTTTACATAAAGTTAATTATTTTTAGTTTTACACTTCCTCGTGTGTAAAACTTCATTAATTTTACACTTGTCCGTTTTCCATTCAAACTCTCTTGTCTTTCACTTATACATGTTAGAAATGAGAGTGACAATGTATAATGGTCTCTTCGTTTTTTTTTCAGTGATGCATTCCTTCAACCTCCCATTGCTGTGTTTTGGCCTTGTTATGACGCTATGAAAGCACTTCACAGCTCATGTTAGTTTTGTTTGACCATTAACAACCTAAAAGAAATACATATGAAGTGCTTTTCATTTTTATCTTTTTCAGGGTTTTACTGTGTAGATTGCCATTCAACATAGGTCAAGATTAAGTGGTCGGTTGCTATGGCATTTCTATTTGTAAACAAATACTATGATTTACAATTCATAAATCGTCAACTTTATCCTGCTCAAACTCAAAGCAACAGTTTTAGTTCATTGCGAAACATTCTCTACTAAATCTTGCATAACTTAGGGATATATAATCCGATTTAAAAATTTGTCAAGGCATTGAAATAATTGAATAATGTTGTTTTAGCACAATTGTACATTCTTACAGCCTGGGTCACAGATGTGGAAAAAACAAAAACTGTTTTGCATACTTATGATAGACACATGATGTTTAGTAACTAGGAAAGAGAATGCTTTAATTTCTATAGAAATATTTTCTGTGCCAGTATCTGTCTGCTTTGTTCTTTTTTTGGTGCAAAGAACTGGAAAAAACTATACCCAGTGAAATATACTTTAGATATAAGTTATATAGTGGTTATACTTTCAGAGTATACCAGTGATGGTGGATGAAATATTTTTCATTCTCGTCACTGTTTGTTTGAAGTTGGAATAAAATTTGTTGTCGTTCCCATAACAAATCATTGAAAGTTTGATGTTATTGTGGTTAGTTTTTGCAGTTAAATAAAATAGAAGAGATGTTTTTAATTTTCCAAAGGTTTACAAAACTTAAACAAACGGCATTTACTTATTGCTCAAACTTTATTTACTCCCACTAAGAAGCCAACAGTTGCAATTCAGATCATTTAGTTCATCGGTGCTTTAATTTTACTTTTTTCTTGTTTGATATACTTTCTATGTATTGCTCCAGATTTAAATTAAATTCGACAAATACATTTTTTATATCTAGTGTCTCAAAAAAAGCATGCTTTATACAAACAGTTTGTCAGTGCAGATCAGCCAGTATATCTTCACGATATGAGTCATATTAGTGTTTGGCCATCAACCAGTTAGAGATATATTCAGAAATTTGTAGCTGTGAGTAAATTTGAAAAACAAAACAAAAACTTGGCCGTATAACATGTTGGTACATAATTTACTTTCTATCAGGATTATTGCATGTGGTTACGTAAATGGCAGGATTAGAAACTGTCAAGGTGACATTTTCTCAGTTCCTTGATAGAATGAATCTACAAAAAGTTCAATCATTGTAATTTTTCTGAAATCATTAAAAATTAAATAAAATGCCTAACACTAATAACAAAATCTCCCTTCAGATAAATTTAAACCTTTTTAAATACAATTAACTGGTTCCATGTATGCTTTAAGCACTTCTTTTAGACAGGTATATATATTTTTCTCAAAGTATGGCCATATGTATGAACTCTGGCTATAGCTGACTTAAATCTTGGAATAAAGAATCCATACTGAAATAGTTTGATCTCAGACCCTACCATTCGCCAGTTCAACACACTACCCAATAATCCACAGTGAATGAGTCAGTAGCTGGCTGATATAAGTCGCTAAATCGGAGCACATACCTGACAGCTCTTTGTACCAGACAGGGTAATTTCATAAATCAGGGATTTTTATCAGCTAGCTTACTAAAATTTTCCATTGACAATCTGCCAGGCTAATAGCAAGTAGCAGGCAACTCTCATTACTTATCATTGTTTATAAGCTGGTTTTAATACTCGTTCAAAGCCGGTTAGCCCAGTTAGTAATTTATGTACAAGTATTTGATGTCATTAATTAGTAAATTTGGCTACAAAGTTGCATGTGATGGGTTGTAGTGGCAAACAAATGCAGTACACGTAAATAATGAAAGCTATTTGACTTTCCATGGTAAAACAAAACAAAAAAATAAAAAACTCATAACAACTTCAAGCAATCTGTACTCCAAAGTCTGATCAGCAAAGTCTAAGTGTTAATGAAAGGATTAGCTATATGAGCAAGTGGTTTAGCTAAACTCATAAACATGTACTTCAATTGAGAATGTCTACATCTAGGATATAGTAAAGGTTTCTTGAAATTGCTACCAACCCTTGATTCAGTTGTATTTTGGTAGTTAAACCAAACTCTCTGAAATTCTGGGTAAATATTGCCATTTTTCCAATTCCAATTTTACAAATTTGCTACAAAATTCAAAAAATTTTGATGAAAGGAAGTTTATCACATCGCAAGGTTTATTTTAATAATTATTTTAATGTTTTCTCAGCCTTATATAGTTGTTTCAATCAATTGAGAGCCAATAGACCTGTGTTCAGCTAAAATAATTTGAGATTTATGCAAGAAACATTATTCTCGGTAGTTTATACTTGTGATAGTTGGCGAAATTGTTTAAAAGTTTGTTGCTTGTTCTGTTAAGACAAAGTGTGCTGTTTTTCTGATGACCCAAAAGTAGAATACAAAAAAAATTTTGTTTTTGTTTGAGCGTTTCTCTGAGTGTGCTGCGCTTTTTCAGACCTCACTAGCAAGTGTATTATTTTCCTTAAAAAAAGTGATGAAAGAGTTTAATTTTATTGATTTTCAATTACTGAACAAAAATGTATTGTATTAAATCAAGCAATTTAGTAAACCAGTGTTTAAATATTGATTTTTCCTTCATTAAAAATTTCTTTGGTTCGCGATAAAAAAATTAAAATAAACTTCAACAAAGAACATATACATTATTTATATCCAAGTGCATCACAAGATACATAGTTTATGTGAGCAGTGTGTCAAAGTGAGTCAAAATTTATGCCTTCACAAGGTGTGGTGTGTTGGAGTGTCACCGTCAAAGAAATTTCAGAAATATTCAGAAATCGAGATCTCTGACTGGATTAGGAGAAAAAAAAACTACAAAGTTTACAGTTATTTGTGCAAATGCACCCACATTATGTGAGAAGTTTTAGTTACATATTTGAAGGCAGCTAGAAAAGACCCTGAAATTAGCTATAAAACTCAATTATTTTTTTATGAAATAAAGCCTATCACATTGCAAGGTTTATCTTAATAAGACGTAATATTTTAACATTGTATCAACCTTATATAACTGTAAGAACAAATTGAGAGTTAAAATTGCTGTGCTCAGGTAAAAATAGTTTAGGTTCTAGTCAAGAAATATTATTGTCTGTAATTCATGCTGGTAAGAGTTGGTTAATATTTTTGTATTTTTATTGCTTGTGCTGTTAAGATAAAATTTGCTGCTTCTCTGATAAGCAAACAATTGAATACGATATTATTTTATTTTTGTTAGTGCGATTCTATGACTCTGCCATACTTTTCTCGACCTCACTAACAAGTGTATTATTTTATTTAAAAAAAGTGGTGAAAGAGTATAATTTTATTGATTCACACTTACGGTACAAAAGTATATTGTATTTAATCAAATAGTTTAGTAACCCAGTGATTATATATTGATTTTCATTTGATATAGATTATATTTGTTCACAGTAAAAACATTGAATTAAACTTCAACAAAGAACATATACATTATTTGTATCAAAGTGCCCCACAGAATACATAGTTTATGTGAGCAGTGTGTCAAAGTGAGTCCAAATGTATGCCTTCCCAAGGTGAGTTGTGTTGAAGTGTCATCCTCAAGCAATTTCAGAGATATTCAGTTATCAGGAGCTGTGACTGAACTTAGAGTAAAAAAACACTACACAGTTTACAGTTATTTATGCAAATGACTCCACATTTGCTGATAGTTTTGAGTTACAGGTTTTAAAGGTAGCTGGAAGAGACCCTGACAGAAACATCAACTAGACCTTATAAACAGTTAATTTATACCACAATAATCTACAACATTGTTTTGCATACATTTGATAGACTCAAGGTTTAGTGACTGAAAGGGAAAACACTTCTACTTCTTCAGAAATCTTTGCTTTTACCAGAATATGTCTGCTTTGTTCTGCATTTGATTGAATTGATAAACAAAAAATTGTTTATTTTGATGGTCATTCAATGTCTAAGCAAAAACATATTATTTTTAAATTAATAAAGTGTAGAGACCGCTACAAAGTGTTAAGACAGAAACTGAGTGTCATAAAAAGAACAATTTGAATGTCACAAAAAAATTTTTGAACAGGCACAGAGTGAAAAGTGCAAAGTTATTTTTGAATAGCAGAATTTAAAAACAAAAACACATAGTGTTAGGATGCAAACAGAGAATTGTTACAGTATTGAAAAAAATTTCACAATGCTAAGATATAGCTTGATAATTCAAGTCTATAATTTACTTACGTAGTTATTTTTTGCCCTTAAACTCGGCAACAACATCTGTTAACTCTATCTCATTGTGCGATATTTTATTGTTGGAGGTAGTACGCGTTTTACGTAATGAGATATATTTTCAAAATTAATTTTGAAAACGTATGTTTTTGGATTACTTAACTTAGATAGAAAGTAATCACTGTGTGCTAGTCCTGCTTTCTTTGCAGGCTCAAACATTGGAGCTGCAATTATCTTTTCATAAAATAACTAAAGTGGAAGTGAAATAAACAGTGCAAATGTAAAAACAGTTTTATTGATGTTTGAATAATAATGTTTTTCATACCAGAAATTCAGAAAACAACATCCAATACATCAAAGCTAGAAAAGAACACACATGTATAACTATAATAATTCCTGCCAAACATCCTTGCTAGGCACAATACACAATACAATAGGTTAGTATGAATCATTGAAACACAGTGCTAAAGAATAAAATTGCAGTGAAACTTAACTGTTAATCCAATTAAAATATTTTCAAAATTTATTGATATCAGTCAACAAATTATCTTACCGAAGTTTTTTTCATACACAAGTAACTTCATTACAAGCTGTTTTCACTTTCTGCTAAATGTAAAAGCTACTAAGAAGACTATTAGTAACTGTTTTAATGAGTATGATAAAAAAATTATTTTTATCTTCTATACTTTATATTTTACTATTTTTATTAAGTAGTTTTGCGCAACACATGTTTTGCAAAAACAGCTTTTCCGTGCGCAAGAAACTTGCCTCCACTAAACGAGTTGTAAAAATGACTCATCATAAATCTGCTTTACAGATCTTAAGAAGTTATCAGCTTTGATACTAAACCAAAAACCTATTGAAATCAGTATTTGGTTTATTAAGAATAACAAAATTGGTAACAAGGAAATGTTCTTTCATTAATACATGACACACTTATATCATAGTAAGTTTTACAATAGTCTCTATGGTACATTGTAATACCCATGAACTTCAACCTCATAGATGTGTAAGAAACCTGTTGTGTTCATTTGAAGCTGTACATATCTCCCAGCAACCATTGAAGCACATTTAATCAGAGTGTAATATTGGTTTAAAATGCCATCATGCCTTCCACAAAAGTTTTCAGCATCATCAGATGTGTAGAGTAGCTGAGAAACTTCATCTGCAGCTGTTATAACTACATTTTTTGTTCGGTTGTAGAAGGTATCTACAAAAAGTAATAACATTGCGCTCTGTTTTATATAAAAAAGAACAAATTAGAGATCCGCATAAAACCGATAAAACTAACAACTTTCTTGTCAATCAGACCGTACTAGTTGTAAGCAATTACTTACATATGTATGCTAGTACTATACAGCTCTATCTGTTATAGGTAAAACATCATAGGTATACTAATATACTAGATGTCACAGAATATAAAACTTATTTCCCATCAAATTAAAAGAATATTTAGTCATACAGTACAGTCATACATGCACAATACATTTAGATTATCAATTTTTTTATTAAGATATTAAATGTTTTCAAACTTCATAAGAAATTTAAAACCGTTGTGTTGTAGAAAGTCAAGCATAAGTTGTGTCGAAAAAGTAACAGATGTTAGAAAATTATGCTATGTGAGTAGCTTTGATAATAATATTTATAAGCACATGCAATGTACTGTACATCAATTGGTAAGGCCTAATGCTTGGATAGCGTGAATTTCTTTAAAGCATTATAACAGATTAAGAGATTTTAAAGTATGAAAAACTTTATAGCGGTTAAGCCTTAAAAAGTATGTATTGGGTATGATCATTGAATTACATGCATCATTGTGTATGTAGGAGTGTGAGATAACTTATTGATTAAACTAGTCACTTACGCCGATTGAGAACGTTTACAGCTCGAATACAGTAACGCTTTTCTAAGTCAACCCTCCACCAGGGATTCAGGTGTTTTTTAGTAGCTGACAAAGAGCCACCATCTATATACTTTCCATCTACTGCTTTACTAGCAGTGTGGTCTGGTGAAATAGCACTTATCGACTCAGCAGGTTTACCTGTAAGTATGTAGGTATCAAGGTAATATATTTGTATCAACAATAAATAACAAGGTCAACTCTCCATAACCACAATATGTCAGAAAGGAGTTAAAAAAACTATTAATATGTTTGATGCATGCTAGAAACAGCCAAAATCATCTGTATTCTCTTTTCTGTTTGTGGTATATCAAAACAAAAAAATTTGTTGAAATTCTTATCGGAAAAATAATGAAAATATAATAGCATTTTTGGTTCTTAGTCTTTGTAAAAATAAAGAAATGTTTTGCATGTCGAACAAGTATATAAAATAAAAACAATTCCAAGCTAATTGTACATGATTCAGATTATATTAATTTTTGATTGTTTTACAAAATTCACCGCTTTGATTCAAGTAGTTTACTGCACCAGACTTTGTACCAGAGTTCAAACTGAAAATAGATTGTTACAAATGAAAGTAAGATAGGAAAGTCTTACAATGAAATACCTTGTGCAAGCAGTGTGTCAGTGGGAAGCAGAACATATGCATCCACATTATGAGTTGAGTTCATATTTGGCGATAAACCAATTTCAGAGATGTTCCAGAATTCACAGCTGTGACTATGTTTAGAGTAAACAAAGACTTGACAGTCTTGATTGTTTGTACAAAAGACTCCGCATTCTATCTGGCTTCTTGCGGTAGTTCTTGCATGAGCAGCCGGCAAAGACTCTGACAAGGCTGTTTTGTGGTATTTTGGCAGACAGTGTGCCTTTGTCACAACCGACCAACATACAGCTATTGTTAAGACACCTAAAAGGAACAAATGTTTTATTAGATTTGATAATTTAAAGAAATAGTTAGTCCTGAAACATATATAATTTTTACTAAATATTGTTATTAAATGTTTGTTTTGAAATTAAAAATTTTTCTGTGGTCATTTGCTTGATCAAAGTTATGTTCATAATGACTTGATATGATCACTTAACTTTGCTACACTGCTTTCTTTTATTTATGAAGCTACCTCTAACATTTAAATCTATCATATTTATTTATCTCTATAATGTAAATCTCTTTGGCAAATCTAAATGTAAAAATCAAACTTTTGCATGACCTTGAGCATTTTAGATATCAGTCCAGTGCTTTAAAAATTCAGTTTTGTCAATTATAATTTTTTTGAAACATTCAAATCAAAATTATTTTAACATCTATGCAATCTAAAATTTAATCTTCATATTTTTTCAACAAATGAGACTTTGAAATTTATTATTCTAAACAAAATATAGATTAGGTGGTTGCAAAAAATGTTTTAGAACCACACTAGAAAATTTTGATAACGTAACATACAGTACATAAGTACATACAGTACATAAATGTAATGCACTTCGTGGTGGTGTGATACTTGCTATGTTGAATATCTCAACTGGCTTTGGCTACTAGCTCAGTAATAAATACACATATACTCTTACATAGAATGAGAATTACTCCACGTTCCATCTTCTGTTTCTATTACTCCTGGAGATGAGCAAAACTGAAAATCGACCTAAACAGTCAAAGCAAGATTGTATCAATGATATACAGCCCCCAAGGATAGCTGACGGCTATCATAAGGGCGGGGTTTAATGATGGGAGCCCTGTTAGGATTGTGCTAGCCTGGGTTCGGAACAAACACGACTCGCTGTTAACATTTCATTAGCTCATTCAGTCAGTAGACCCTGTGGTTCATAATAGCAAACCTGGAATTTCTACAATGTAGGGGTGATACTTAAACAAAATAATAGAACCATGCAAAATAAAACATTTCAAATTACCTAATTTTAGTAATTTTAAAATTGTTAAAGGTCGAACTATATGCTTATAGTTGAATATAATTTACGCAAAGTTACCCGAACAACGACCTTTTTTTCCTAGTTTTTGATTAATATTTTGCCACCCCTAGTATAAAATGACAAAGTTTTTTATTGTTGTCACATTGTTTTACCTGGTCAATAAAATGGGACAGCAGGCAAAGCTGTGCAGTGTAGTTTTCTTACTCAAATTCTATACACAAAACTGAATATGGGCTATTTTACGATTGTGATTATTAATATCCCGAATGCTTGCAAATGGAACTGACTGATCATAATGGTGACAATATTGGGCAACTATATTTATTTGACAACAAAATGAATTCAACAGATATGTAAAATAACCACTACAGTTCATAATATTTGTAAATTTACAAGGGGCTTTATTCAGCATATTGGTTTGTTCGGGTGCTGTGTTTGGGCTCATCACAACAGAGCTCCATCATTAAGCCCCGCCCATATGAGAGCCGTTGGCTATCCTTGGGAGGGGCTGTATATTATTGATTGTATGAAAAGGATGATATACCGATGAATGTGTTTATATTTACTACTGGTTTGATTTATACATTTCACTTTCAGTTAATTTATTCATATGATACTGGTTACCTGGTAAATGCAGCTGGTCTTTTTACTTTAATCAGATTTGATTGGCTGAGACATTATCGTTTGGTATTGTCATCCAGATTGCTCTCTCTTTTTATTTCTAAAATTTGGAATCTGTTGAATAAAAATGATAAAATGATATTTCAGTGGCCTAAAAACTGATTATGCTGCTGATTAGTACCAAAATGTAATTACCTAAGGGGCTGCAAATAACATATTGTGATACCATGTCTAGAATTTCACCTTTCCCTAATTAGTTAGATGATGTCATACAGCCATTAAAATTTAATTGGCTTGAGGTTTTAGAAACCAAAAAAATATTGATGAAATGGTTGATATCTTGTTTGCACTAAAAGTCTCTATCAAGTTTAATACTTAATATTGAGTATTTCATTAAGTAGGTACACTTGTATAAATCATTAAGTTTAAAATATATGATCTATAGAGTATATTTTATACATCATTTGTCGATCATTGTTTCATAACAAGGAAGTTAGCAAAAAACATCATTTTTAGGTCAAAAATCTCTTTTTGTTCACAAGTCTATCCATATCACATTTTGTTGGTCAGTTAGTGGTTATTGGCTTTTATATATTTTAGGACATAACAGACACGCAATAAATAATACAAACAATATCCATTTGGAAGTCATGGAACAAATAATAGAAACTACATAGACGTTCTAAGGCTTTATTGTGTTCAGTTCCCTTCTTTAGTCATGTATTTCCTTCAACTTTCAAAAACCTTTAAACTTTCCTTTGAAAGTTATACACGAGCTGATTCTTTAAGCAGTTTGCTGCTCTGTCAGCGGTTATCAATTTTTTGCATTTGGCTCGCTAACAGGATTATAGCATAATACCAACAGTATCCACTAGGGAAATATGGTGTAAATATTTCACACAACCTGAAAAGTATAATGATGCTTTCTTTGTTCAGATTTGTTATCTATCTACAGTTTTAAGGTCAAATCCAACAAATATACAATATTTTGTATAAACCCTAATACATATAGCTAATATTCAACACAACCATAAGACCCTTGCTCCAACAACTAGTCAGTACGTGCACTTCTATAATATTAGTATTACTAAAGTAAAGTTGCCAAATGAGTTTCCGATATTTGTTCGACTCTTCATTGATTATTTTGACAAAAATATGTGTAGGTTTCTATAACAAGCTGTAAAAGGTTATATTTGTTGAGAGTTCTTATGGTTCAATTGAACATATATCAATTTAGATTGCGTTATGATTTTACTTAGAGTTGATGAAAAGAATAGCTTGTTCAAGATTAGTACTGTTTTCCCTTACTAATAAAAGTGCTGTAGTGCAATTCATATCAGTCACTTATATGCAGAGAGTTCTGCACATTTTACAGCCAGACCTTATGTTTTATAGGTTTTATCTATATTTATGACAAATAAAGTGAATTAGTGACAATAGAATAAACGTGAAAATAAACCACAAGTTGCTTGAACTATATTCTTGAGCAAACTCACTGCACTAAAGTTTGCTTACAATGCTACTTTAGATTTTATAGACAAAAGCGGTGGCCAATCGAGTTGTTTTCAAAAAATTTCAGTTTTAACAAGAAATTACATATAAATTGACAGTCAGATCGTAACAATGTAAAATCAGCTACAACCATTTAAAATTTAAAATGAAGGATTGTCTTTGCCAATATTTTATATATTTCTCATGAGCATTGTTTGAATTGAAAACAACTGAACATAACTTGCCTTATTGTAAGTACAAACAATACTCGCTAAATTAATAAATAACAAGGTCAAAACAGTAATTGGTTGAACTTGGTTTTTGAGCTCTGGAATACATCTGTAACTATTTCCTTCCATTTTGATACTAATGCACATATGACTACAGTTTAAGGTCCAGGCGCCTAAATTTGTTAGTTAGCACTTGTCACCTGCTGCCACAATTGATGCATTTGTTCAAAGTTAGCAGATATGCGTAGCGCTTTCAATTTTTTATATTAGGGCAAATATAGACTTTACTTCAGTCATCGTATATCATATTAGCTAATGCTTCGTAGTACCAATCAGCTTGTATCATTCTGTGTAACTACCATATGATTGACCTAGAGGTACTAGCGGTATCTAAAATTTTCGTGTTTTACCGGTTGTTGACTGGATAATAAAAGAGTCATTGGACAGAAAATTGATTTGTATTTAACATATAACAACATTTGGCATTCTAACTTTCAAACTAGATATCATGAGAGAAGTGTGTCGTGTAGTTGAAATAAATTAAAAGAAAATGAAAACAACTGTAAAGGTTTTCAAACTTTGTCAAACAACTGTAACTTACAAACTTTATATCATGAAAAAAATGTTTTGTGTAGGTCAAGTAAGTTAAAATAAGTTAAACAAGTACAAAATGGTTTAAATGTAAATTTGGAAAAATTAGCAAATAAAAGCTATATTAAGTCAGCTTTGCTATGATTACCATAAAGTATGTTTTGGCTGTGACACAAGTAATACAAATTTTGAAAACAATATAAAAATCTTGAATTTGTTGAATTGATAATAAATATTCTTGCACAGAAATGTGTGTGTGTGTATAAAAAACGTTAATTTTGTCTTACAAGCTATCCATCAAAACTTTGAATACGATGATACTGGTACCTCTTGATACTGATAAAATTTTGAAAATGAGATGTACTTTTGTCTGACCGAACGGACAGAAAATATTGAAGCTCTGACTATAATTGTCCGCATGAGTAGAATTGGCTTTGACTCCATATGTATTAATTGAACCTTACAGAACATATTTCCTAACAAGGGAATCAGAGCGCGTGGGCGCAATACTAAAATAAGTAGCATGTGCATTTGCCATACGATATGTGATAACAACTCAGATCATTACACTTTGTATAGCTCAGTGGTGGAGCGCTTTGGTTTCAAACTTGTGGTAGCAGTCTTTTTGAGTTCATAGCCATCAAATTGCAAGTTATGTATTCTAAGGAATTAATAACTTCAGTGGGAAGTACACAAATACTCACATACATACATACGACCAAATGTAAGAAAAATAAAAACGGGATCAGGAAAATGAACAGCAAGCAATTTGTGATGTGATAAAGTACAGGGGTTTGTTGAGACCAGCTTCTTATAGTTAATGCTTTGTAGCAATAACATATTCAAAGTCCAGTAAAAAAATTTAATTTGAAAGATGAAACAATTTTTGTGTCATGATAATTGCCCAAAAGTCTAGTGATGGGAGCAGTATGAAGTTACAGTGATTACTTACAAAGCTTTTGATTTGACCATTTGACCAGTTTTTCTTCATTGATAGAGAGCTCAAAGTGTTATCATGCACTCGTTAATATACATACAAAAATAGGTTGACTTTTTTTATATGAAAAAATTGCAGCTATAAATAGTCCTAAATTTTTTTCACAAGGTTTTTATTGCTTTGACGCTTTACCTAAAAGGTTTTCACAACTTTTTATTTAAACTTTTTACTATTTTGTTACAGGGTTTTAATATTTTGAAACTTCATGAAAAAGTATTAAACAAATTATTTTGATGATTTGAGAGAGAACTTGATTTGGAGATTTGTTGGTTGGGAAAGAATTTGTAATATAAAAACTTATTTTGCACAAATCAATGAAACGCAACGCTTTTTTGTCTAGCCATACTAAGGGAAATTTGTTTTCTGCCAAACGATATCAACAAATATTACTCTCAAAATTAAAATTTGGGGATTGTAGTTCAGTTCAGCGTCATTCATTGTCAAAAAAACAGGTTTGCAAACAGGTGAGTGATAAAACTTATGTCTTAAGTTGAATGTTTTCTAAAACACATACTAAAACTGCCTCAAGTTTGTTATTACTAAGCTAAATTCATTTAAGTTAGATTCAGCGTTTATATTAAACATCTCACTCGAAAGTAAAAACTTTGCAAGTAATGTTTTGTAATGTTACATTTTCTTTCCGAACATAACTACAAAATGCACTAAAGTTATTGTGGGTAACTATGGTTACTAAGGTTAAAAAATAGCTTTATTACTATTTAAAAAAAATTAAGAACTTTCACTAAAAGGTGATTGCATAAAGAAATACTGTGGGTTTCTATACCACTCTATACGTCTATGCAGTATTTTCGCCCTATAATATCCAAACTGAAACTACATAATATTGTATACTTGTATACCGAATAATTTTTCTTCGTAATTATAGCAAGAGAGCCTAAAGTTAACCAATGCTTGCTGAAGGTTACAAATTTACATTAAACACCTTTGCTAACAAAAAGTGTTTTTTTGTTAGGACTTCTTGTCATAACAAAAAACACTTTTGCTATGACAAGAAGTCTAAAAGTTAGAATGTTAAATTTTGCATATGATAAATGAAAATAGTTTTTTTATTGGAAAACTTTTTTATTATTTGGGCAGTGCCCGGTATTCAACTAGTTAATAATGAAAAGTTCATTCTCATCTAAGAACAAAGATACCGCAGATAAAATGGCTATCAATAGTAGTAACAGATAGCAGTAATAGATAATAGTAGTAATAGATCGCAATCTGCGAGAGTACAACTCCATCAACAACCATATTTTTGTTCCTAAAGCTTTTTTCTTATAACTAGAAAGGCAACAAGTTTTTACACTTGTGGAGATTAGCTGTGTACATGTTTTATCTTATTCAACTAAAGCGACGGATACACATAGCAAGTGTGGCATAGAGCTTCTAATCAGACCTCAGAAGCTGTTTAGCCAGAGAACGAGGTGAAGATATTTTTGTCGTGAATTTCATCTCAATGCGTATGCGCACCAAACTAGAGGTTGAATAAATCAAGCTGATGCACCTAGTTTCAAACACGGTTAGATCAATGACCAACCCTGTTATTTTTGATCAAAATATTAAATATCTTGACCATTAGGCTGTTGGGTGATCCATTATTAGTTATTTAACTTGACTTATAAGACTTCCATGATGTGGCTTAGTTGCACTTGATGCCCTGCTGCCCTATGACTTTATAACATGGTGCCAAAATTTCAGGTTTCAAGTAGAATGTAGTTATTATTCATACTAAACAAGAATGAATTTTAACACCATTTAAAGCTGACCGAGACGTATTTAGGGCAATGACTGGTGGTACTTTAAAACTACCACGGATTTTTGGCCTTTTAGAGGGTAATTCTGATCCAAGTAAAATCTTTCGAAATTGGACAGCCTGATTGCAGGAATACGACTTTCAGATGATGGCAAAAAAAAGAGCAAGAAAGCTCAGGTTATTCAAATGGCTACATTGCTCACCATACTAGGTGCTCAGGAACCAGAGGTTTACAGAACTTACAGTCCGTCTGATGATGATCGGAAGATACGAGGGTCAAGAAATCTTTCACTCACTACTTTTTACCAACAGTGAAAGAAGAATTCAACATACACCGTTTTTACAGCCACACCCAGAAGCAAGAATATTTGTTTGATTGTTTCTCTAATGGTATCCAGGTACTAACTGGAACATGCACCTGCCATGCTGAAAGGAAAGACAAAGCCCTGCGAGACCTCGTTGGAATGGGCATCAAAGTCAATTCAGTAAGAGGAGTTGTTAAATCAGGATGGTCTGCTTAACATGGCTCGAGCGACCCAAATTTTGCAGACGTGCAGAAGCTGCCAAATCCTACATGGCAAATACATGTACATCAGATCAGCCCGTCAACGTCATTAAAGTAGCTTCCAAAACAGCTGACCACAAATCAAAAACTACCCTCAGGGATAAGTTATTCGACGATCAAATCTCAAACTGTAAGTGCTGTGGAGAGGATCTTCTGTGCAAGCTTCTTCCATATACTTAAGTTCAGAGACAAAGTTCAAATTTTTTTTTCCACGAAATTCATCTCAACGTGTATGCGTAACAATTAAGACGCTAAAGGAATCAAGCTGATGCCCCTAGCTTCAAACGCTGTTTACATCGATGACCAACACTATTATCTTTGATCAAAAGATTAAATATGCTCTATCACTAAGCTGTTAAAAATGAATGATGGGGTCTTTAACTTGACTTACAAGACATCATAGATTTATATGAAGTGTCAATTCTTTCTTGATAGTTAGGCTCATTTATAATATAAAATTGTTTTATAGCAACTAATTTAGAGTTGACTCATATTCATGTCTAGTGACCAATTGTTGAGACATGAATTATGGTCATTATCTGCTACTGAGTGTTGACTACTACATAGAAAAAAGCGCTTGTTTTTAAGAACATTTTAACTGAACCTGAACGCATATAAGGTAGGTTTGTAAAGTTATACAATAGGCATTTTTACATCATGAATGATCCATTTCAGGAACGTTTTCGGTATAAGGATTTTACGTTATAGGAGCAGTAAAATACTGTTTAAATTGCTTAATCCATTCTACGATTTTTCCAAACTCGTCTGTCTGGCCATAAAAAGGAAAAATTAGATTTACATTTAATTTTTAATTTATGGCCAGTACTGTAACTGCATTATTATTAGTTTGAATAAACATTTTCACTTCTTTTTTTGATCTATTCACTAGTTTTGAAGACTACGATGGCGGTAATTTTACAATAGTTTGATTAGATGTGCACACTTTGGGTGTGAATTTATATTGATTTGTTACATTGATTTTTTCATAAAACTACAAAATATATATTGCAAGTTGAGACTAATCACACATACTTTATAAGTCTATGTTAGGCAAAACAAAAAATGTTGTTACTATAGAATTGGTAGCTTCTATCGGTTTGTCATGTATCTGCATTTAGCAGGTTCAGGATTAGGATAAAAGACAAATTTTGACAATATTCCTAGTCATGACATGCAGATTGGTAGCTGACGCTGTAGCCTCCGATTGACTCTAAGTATTTACATATATACATATACCCAGATTTGTTCCTCATCACTCGTACCCACCTTTTGATTTTACAAAACTTACTTTATACCAATATGTTCATTTTTTTGTGTTATTATAATTGAATTACCTGGATATAGTGATAAAATTGGTTCTTTAAAAGCCAGTCGAGCTTTTAAGGTTTAATGAACAGCAGCTAGTTTTGATTCAGTCATTTACTTAATTAGCTAGACATGGCCTATATGTTTTTACATACAGTGTAAGAGTCAGACAAAAATATACTTATTTAAATATCCATTTTACATATTAATAACATTCTACTACAAGAATTTAGAAACAAGATAATGTAACTTTTTGTGCAACAACCTTAAAAGAAATTCTAGCAAAATGTATCTAAAAACCCTCATTTAAAGTTTAACACACTTTTCACCTTGACAGAGTGAATAAATCATCTTTGGATCAAACTAACATAAGATTTTCAACTTTTAGCAAGATTACCAGTGTTTAAAGTTAAACTATTTATGAGCTAAAAATATCATGTTTAAGCGTAACAGTGTATTCAGAAAACAAACATTCTAAACGAAAACTGATTTTGGTTGGTTTGAATTTAAATTACTGTCAACATGGTGTTCCATGTAAACGATTCAAATAAATTGTACATTTTGAATTTACATTTTGTACGTTTATTATATATAATATATATATAATATAATATATATATTATATTATTATATATTTTGTACGTTTTCGTAACCAAAGCTGGTTAAAATTTGTAACTACTAAACTTTACTTCACGGCACCAATAAAAATAATAAATAAATTTATATATATCTTATGAAAACCTATTATGCTGCAATGTTTGTTGTCAATTGTTTTTTCATTTGTTTATGATCTCACACTACCTTGTTTTTTTTCTGCTACAACTTTGTTTAGTTTATCATGTATTACGTAGTGTTTTTTTGTTGTTAGCATTGAGATAGTGTTTTATGTCTACAAGCAACATTTAACCAAAACAGCACCTGTGTGTTGTACAAATGAGATAAATGTATTGATCAATTGGTTTACCGAGCCACTTGGATAAGAATACTTTGCTGAAATGCTAGTTCTTGGTTCATTTATTTGTTAAATTTGTCCAGTTGCAGCAAAAGCCTTGTAACTTTTAAAAGTATTGTTGTGTGATTGACGATAAATTTTCGTATTCATTTCACACTGATTTGTAAACCTTTTTTGATTAAAGAAAATGAATTTGCAGATATTTAGAACTGTTAATCACTAGATTGATTCATTTTTGACACTGATGATTAATATAAGGGTCATTAACTATTTTTTGCCAAGTATAGTTCCTTCAACTCATGAGATGTACATGTACATGTATATGATGTATAACCTGTATACGTCTGAGTATAAAATACGCTAAAACTCATTTCTAATTAAACTTTCACTCAATTGAGTAATAGCTAAAGTTTATAAAAATGTGAAAAACTAATCTTTGATTCATTAACTAAGCTCTGAAAAGGATTACTTATATTAACTGTGATACATCAGCTAATAATGACTACTCATCAAACGTATTGAAAAGGGAATTACTCAGTGTTCTCAGTGTGAAACTTTTTACTCAACCAATGAAATACGTTATGTAAAAATGTGACATATGTTGTTCAGCTTCCAGCTGTAAATGAAATAATGGTCAAAAATCCAATAACTAAAAGTGTATTTTGCAACCAAGAATGAGAAGAGTTTTGATATCAGTCAGGAAGAAAAAAGGACCTTATATGTGATTGTAAAAAAATTAGACATTAGAAGTCAACTTGGTAACAATGACTGAAAAGAATGTCAGAATTGAGCAATAAGTCAATTTGATATTTATGTCCTTGTTTTTAAACTAAAATTACTTAGAAACAAAGGGAGAGAGAAACGGAGAGAGAGAGGGAGAGAGTGAGAGAGAGAAAGAAGGAGAGAGGAAAGGAGGAGTGAGAGGGGAGAGAAGAGGGAGAGAGAAGGAGAAGAGAACGGGAAAAGAAGAGAGAGAGAGAGAGGGGAGAGTGGGCGAGAGAAAGAGAGAAAGAGAGAGAGAGAGAGAGAGAGAGGGGAGAGTGGGCGAGAGAAGGAGAGAGAAGGATTAAAAAAGGAGACAGAGGCAGAGAGCAGCTTTAGTTTTGTGCCTTTCATAACATAATCAGTTGCCTTTTAGAAATTTGAAACATGATCTTATGTTCAGAAGTAATTTGCTCTAAATACAAAAAAATCAGTTATTTAGACCTTAAAACTCTTTTATGAGCATGAGTCAGCTCCAAGAAAATTGGCTGCATAAAGAAAAAGCAAAGTTATAACAAAGAAAACTCATTCGACTTTCAATGGTTTTTAATACGGAAGGTGCTCACAACGGTTAATGTATATTTGAATGAAAACAGGCATCACATTATTACTCAGCCAAACTTTGCCATTTGCACATTCAGAACGAGTCATCTTAAAACAATCATGGTAAGACAACAATAGGAATTTTATATTTTTTGGTCAGCACTAGGGTGAGTGGACAATTGTTTGGGTTTATGCACTAGGAAAATTGAAAAAAACAATTATTCAAAGGATTAATTGAATAAACATTATAATTGCAGCACTATCTCATTATGAACTTAAATGCAAGTCAACAACTTCGTTGTTTGCATTTTATAAATCAAAATCTAGCTGTAAAAGTCTTGTTTTAAAAACCTTGATATAGATGAATTTGGTAAATTCTTTTACTGATTTTTTTTCTGAATATGGCTTTCACGCAGCAAAGTATGTTTAGATTATCTAAAAATTTTTTTGTAAGCTGGAATCATAAATTGGTCTTTTCTTTACTGGTTAAGAAGGACAAAAAGTGAGATAATTATATTGCGCATCATTTACTTACTGAAAACAATAAAAAAAATCTTTGTCCAAAGTTCAAAAACAATCAATGCAGTGCAAATACATGTAAGTTATCAAAACTATCTGGTTGCTTATAAAACTAATAAACTTTAGAGTTTTTTTACAATGTTGTATTAGCATTGTATTAGAATGTCTGAGATTTCTCTTATGAGTAAAGTATTCATAGTTATATTTTTTTGATAGTTTCAACCTTGGATAAAGTGATGGTTGTTTAAACAACTTTGCCACAATAGATTCAGCTCAAAGCTCATGACGGGATTAACAGTCTCTGAGTTAACCTCCAAATACTGTCCTTCTATGATTTTGTCTGCAGTTTACTATTGGTAAGACTGTTCATCACATGTAAGAATGAATGCATCAAAGCCTAAATCTTTTAAAAATGAGGTTTGGAACTGGAAATAATGATACCTAATTAAACATTCTGTATAGGTAGGTTATGTTATACTAGTTCCTTCAGTGTTTACCAATGATAGTAGACCAAATATCTTTTTCCTCATCACCGTTTGTTGCATGGTGGAATAAAAATTTTTAACATTTCCATAGTAAACTATTAAAATGGGATTTTTAAGGTGTTCAGTTTTTACAGCTCAATAAAACGTAGAATTCCTTTTTAATTTTTCAATAATGTACATAGACTAAAAACAGTAAAATTTACTAATTCTTCAGATTTGTTTAAATCCCACATAGCTTAGAGAGACTAATAGCTCAAACTCACATAATTTAGTTCCCTAGAGCTCAACTATTGATTTATTTTTGTTCAATGTTTTTTCTATGTATAGTCCAAACTTCCCTAAACTGATATCTGATGGTCTCTTGAGAGACCTTTCTAATGCAGACAGCTTTTTAGTGCAAATTAGCCGGTATGCTTCTGCAATATGATTTGTGTTGGTTTCCAGCGATAAACCAGTTTGTGATACATTCCAAAGTTTGCAGCTTTTAGTATAATTGAAAAAAACACTACACTAATTCTTAAATCAATCTAATTATTATGATTAGTTAGAAATAATTATGTAATAAACAGTCTGATCAGAAAAATATAAGTTTTGTTAAAACCGGTTGCTATATGAGCAAGTGGCTTAGCTAAACTCATAATCATATTCCTCACTTAAGAATGTTTACATCTAGAACACAGCTAAAAATTTCAAAATTATCACAGATTCAGTTAAAATGTGTTTGTTGAACAGATCTCTTTAAACTGCCAAATAAATACTGTCATTTTACAAAATTTGCTAGTTTACTACAAATTACAGTTCTTAAAAAAAAAAAAATTATTTCATGTTGCCAATTTTACATTGAATCATCATTTTAGCGTTGTACCAACCCTATATAAATGTGCGATAAAGTTAGAACCAGCAAAGCTGTGCTTTACTAAATCTGGTTTAGATTGTGTTTGAAAAACTGTATTGTTTTAAAGTTATAGTATTGAGAGTTGGTAAATTGTTTTTGTTCTCATTGCTGGTCTCATTAAACTAAAATTCACTGCTGCTCTGAGAAAAAAACAGTAGAATATGATAATATCTTTTTTTGGTTAGTGTGTTGCCTCAATAGCAAATCCTCTTTTAAACCTCACCAACAAGCTATTTTTTTTATTTGAAAAAAATGGTGCAATAGTGGATTTTATCTATTTCCAGTTGCATTACAAAATATTTAGCTTTAAATCAATTATCTTAGTGAGCCAGTGTCTGAATATTGATTTTCCTATATTAAGTATTTATTTTAATTCAGCAACAAAACTTGAAATAAACTGTAACAAAAAATGCACATTATTTACATAAAGTGTCCCTCAAGACACATAGCTTAAGGAAACGTGTCTAAGCAAGTCTTAATTCATTCCTCAACAAAATCAGTTGCTTTGAAGTGTCAATATCAATCAATTTCTGACACATTCAGAAATCTATTGCTAATAGCTGTAATTGGATTTAGATTAGACAATGACTTCTCAGCTTACATATTTGTTTAATGAATTCACACTAAATAAACTTTTTTGAGGGATGGGTTGTAAAGGTAGTTGACAAGAACCTTGAAAAAGCCATCAACCCATCCTTATGAGTAGCTAACATACATCACAGATAATCTACAGCATCATTTTTATTATCTAAGAACTAACTAATATAACTAATGAGAATGCTTTAACTTCTGTAGAAGTATTTGCCTGTGTCAGAATCTTTCTGTTTATTCTGTCATTTAGTTACATAAAAAACAGAAAATTGTGTATGTTAGGGGTCATTCTGTATCCAAACAGGAAAATATTAATTTTTAGATTGACAGAGTATGAAGGCCGCAACAAATTTGTAATGCGAAAACGCCTTTTCACAACAAAAATAGATTTTTGGACAGGCACAGAGTGCAAAAACAGAAAGACAACATTAAGATATAAACAGAGGTTTTTTCGGTTCAAAAGAAAAAATGCACAATAGCAAAACTTATCTTGATAAAATAAAGTCTATAATCTTCTGACAAAGTAAGTTTTAGTTGCTTTCAATTTAGTAAAAACATCTGGTAACTCTATTTTCTCTGTCAATATTCTTTAACATTTTCGGGTATCGCCGATAAATTTATTTTGAACAAATATTGTCTGCTAAACTATAAAAAAGATGAAAATTTTTTTTCTAAAGAAGACCTCAACAGTAAAAAATCATCAAATTTTATCGATTGGTTTATGTGATACAGTTTTGCGGCAAAAAAAGAATATTCAAATGTACGTAGGCTGCACTGAAATGTGATCATTTTTAGGTAAAAATGTCAGAGATTTTCTTAAAAAAATCATCTAATCCTGAGTGAGATGTGTGTGTAGCAACCAACAAAACAAATTAAAGAGTTGATTTAGTTTGATACAGCAAGCTACAACATGAATGAAAGCTCATATATTATAGTTATGGTGTGAGAACTCAAAAATACTAGAATCAGTATAGTTTCTCTCTTTTTTTCTGCAAAACAATTGGTTTTTTAAGAGTTGGTGTGTCATTAGTATTTATTAGTTTTTATGTGTAAATGAAAAACTGGCAGCCTTATTTGGACAGCCTTGCAGCTGACTAAACAAGTAGCTCATGATTTTATACACTCACAGTACTGAGTATAGATTGCAAAGTCTCAACTCATATGTTGTACTTTTATGAATTGAAACACTATGGTTCGATTTACAAAAACTGATTTTAATGCGTTAATTTATAGGGATACTTTGGCATTGAAATAATTCAAATTAATGTGCTAATTGGATTTTGCGCAAAACCATTTTACCCCTCAAAATCAATAGTTTGTCCTTGCTAACATGGCAAGCAACATCTCTTTTCTCTCTCTAACAGGATGTGAAAATATTGTTGCAATTGTGAACTAATTCTCAAACAACAACCTTTTGGTGTTCCTCAACCAGCATTCACAGTTTATATATCTTATACTATTAATTAGACTCTGTAACCAATCAGTTTTGACTCTGTAGCCAACAAAAACCATTCTGTATTTATAAGCAACAGGGATTCATATATTTCTGTCAGCAGAAGGGTGAATGCACAATTGATTGAGTTAATGCAATAAGAAAATTGAGAAGCCAAGCATTTATTCAACATGTTGAATAAATGACCATTAAAATTTTAGTGTTATTTTATCATTAACCAACAATTGTTTGAAAAAATAGTGAATATGCATCTAATATAATTATTAAACATACATAAGTTTCTAAAAAACTAGCTTTACTGAAAATCTGTTTTCTGTAGGTCAGAAAATCATGTGGTCTTTACTTTGAGATCAAAATATAGTTGTGAAAGTTTTGTTTAAAAACATGATATTGATGAATTTGGTAATTTGTTTTTCTAGAGCTATTTTCGATTATGCCCATTAAACAAAAGTATATCTAGATTACCTAAAACAAATTCTAGGCTGGCATGATAAATCTGTCCTCACTTTACTTGTTGGGAAATACAAAAAAAGAGACAATTGCATTATCCCTCATCTGAATACTATAAACCATGAAAAACATTTTCCAAAGTTCACAAACAATTAATCTAGTTCAAATACAATAAACTATCAAAGCTATCTGTTTGTTTACCAAACTAAAACAGTTTTTAAACAGCACTGTATTAGAACGTCTGACATCTGTCTGATGAGTAAAATATTTATATTTTTACAACTAGCGGAGGTCTGAGCAAGTTGTTGAGTTTTGCTTAGAGTCATTTACTTTCCTGAACATGGTTTACAGCTTTAATATTGTGAGAACTTCAGAAATAAATCATTAACCATTGACTCAGTTTGTAATTAATGACTGGAACAACAGGTTCTTTGGTAACATAAAAATCCTATTGATCTATGATTTTTTCTGCACTATGTTTTTCTAACAATGTTTATCACATGTAAGTATAACTGTATTATTGACCTAATATTTACCAGTTTACAATTAGAAAACTGTAAATAACTGTACCTAATTAAATGCCCAGTAGATATACTTGTAAGTTATATATTACTGTTACATCCAGTGTATAACAGTGATGGTAAATGAAATAGCTCATATTCTTGTGGGTTTGTCAAAAGCTAAAGAAAAAGTTGTTACTATTCCTGTAGTAAAACATTAAAAATTGAATTTTATGGCGGTTGTTTCTTACAGTTTATTAAAATTGAAAGCTTTTTTTTTGTTTTTCAATAATGTACCAAAACTTTAAAACTTCTATATAATTTATAAATTATAATGCTATTACCTTCAGTGTATACCGGTGAGGGTAGATTAATTTACTTTCAGCCTCATCACTGTTTGTTGAATGATCGATAAAAGTTGGTTACTATTTCCATAATAAAATATTGAAAATGTGATTTTATTGCGGTTAGTTCTTGGAGATAAATAAAATTGAAGAGATGTTTTTTTTCATTTTTCAAAAGTGTATGCGGGTTCAAAAATTAAAAGTTACTAATAGCTCAGATATTATCTATTTGCACATAGCTTAGAAAAATCAATAGTTGTAACTAACATAATCTAAAGTATCAGTGCTCTAACATTGATTTCCATCTTGTTTAATATACTTTCTATATATAGTTCTACAGCTAGCTTAAATTCATACTAATATATTATTTAAATCTATTGGTCTCATAAGAGACATTTCTTGTGCAGAAATATTGTCAGTGCAGATCATCAGGTATGCCCAAGCAGTATGAGTTGTGTAGATGTACTGTCCTAAACCAGTTTGTGGTATATTCAAGAGCTTGCAGCGTTGATTGAGCTAAGAAAAAGATTTTTCACGATATGGACTTTTGGTACAGACTCTACATTCTGTCAGGTTTTATGTGTTATTAGTTGTGTAAATTGCAGCAACTTAAATCTAAAAGGTGACACATTTTTAGTTCTCTCATAGCATAGTTTTGCAAAAAAGTAAAAGTGTGGTACTCTGTGTCTAAAACTAAAAGAATAATCTAAAATACCTAAAAATAATAAAACCAACACCTTTACATAAATCCAACCTTCTTAGATGCAGGTAACTAGTTCTGTATGTGCTATTGGTGTAAAAAAATTGCTGGTTTTTACTTTGGCACGATCAAGACTATAAAGAAGGGAGAATGAGTATGGTTTGATTCACTTGTATTAAAGAAAGAAATTCCATTAGCTGAGGAGCGTAATGCTATTGCTCTGCTCAACTGAGTGAGCGCCCTCCCTTATATGCATTCATGTCAATCGTTCCTGATAATGAAACCAAGTGAAAACCATATAAATAAATATAAATGGAGTCGCTAACATGTTAGCATAGCGATAATACACTAACAATTTTCTCGCAATACAATATAAAAAAATGTAAAACACAATAGCGATACAATATAATTGACAGCAAAACACAAAAGTGATACAAATTAGTGGCAATACGATTTCATAAAAAAGAGCAACACCACATGCAAGATATATGTAGGAGTATTCATAATAATTAGAAAGACATGGCCTTGTGTCTACCATACATTCACCTTTATTAGAGACTGTCTAATTAATACAAAAGGGTGAACCAACAAGCGGTCCCCAGGTCTCAAGCTGTTTAACATGTTGTTCAAGGCGGGTAATTTTTTGACTAATCAACTGTTTGTCGTCAGTAGTTGTTGTGTCCTGGTCTTTTGTGCCGGCTCTTTGATGTGTCTCTGAATATGGATGATCAACTATAGGCTTAGTCTTTCGGATAGTCTTATTAGAGTAGTCAGACAGACTAGACTGGACTTTCGGGTCGTCTGATCTGTGCCTAAGTCTTCATATTCTCTTGTTGTCAGATAGACCCAATCCCCGTACCGTTCCGGTCTTTGTCTAATGCGAGACGGATGGTGGTTTGTCTCCTTTGTAGTGATGATGAGATTTTTATCGGCCTGGGGAACATTGCTAGGTGTTTGGAGTCCAAGACCGTATCCAACTTTCCGGGGCTTTCTAGAGAGAAGGAGTTTATTTTCTTTCTATCTTTGCTTTGGAGAGATCCTGCAGGAGGTTCAGAGTTTGAACCCTCGTGCAAGTTTTTGTGCAAGTTTCCGTGCAAGTTTTTGTTTTCGGCATTGGCCTGCGGAGTTACCGTTCCTAATTTGTTGAGCTTATCAGCTGGACTCATTCAGGAAGGGAACTCCATCAATTCATCATCAGTTTGTGGGCAATTTCTTTGTGAGGGCCAAGCCCTCCTGGCCCCTTTCATTATTGGCCCACTTTGCGGCTCAAGCATTTCTGGAGCACTGTCAGGGCTTCCTGGACAGGCATGATAGAGTTTCAACCTGAATTCGTGCTGAGTCGAGGTTTGGTCCTGTTTATCCACCACATAAGTGTGGTTGGGTCAGGTGGTTAATAAAATTTGAAATATTTTTGGAACTCTAAAACAATTATTTACTCGAACGTCGGATCAACGAAATATAAGGTTTGCTAAAGCAGGTAGTTGTATGAGAAAGTAGTTTAGCTACAAGTAGATGCATAAACATGTACTTCAGTTAACATTTTACAAACAAAATATAATAAAAGTTTTCTACATGTAGATTGTCTATTCACTAAAACTCTCGCTTTTATTTGGTTTGTTGAACAGAACTCTCTGAATTATTGGAGAAATACTCTTATTTTACTAATTGTGTTTGTTGCAAAATCAATTAAACATTGATGAAAAAGAAATTATCGCATTAATAGGTTCACTTTTAATTGTCATTTTAATACCGTATCAGCTTTATATAATATTGTATCCACAAACTGAGAACCAGAAAAGCTCAGCTTAGCAAAAATAGTTTAGATTTTATTCAAGAAGCGTTAATGTCTCTAATTTTTATTACTAAGAGTTGGTGACACTCTGTATTATTTTTGCTGGTTTCATTAGGATGAAATTCGTTGCTAGTGTGATTCAAAAATAGTAGAATATGATGTTTTATTTCTGGTTAATGTGCTTCCCTCAATTTTGAAACACTTTTCTGAACCTCCCTTGTGGGCAATTTCTGTTCTCTCAAAAAACAGGCCAAGATTTTGATTTTAGTAATTCCAAGTTGTAGTGCAAAAATATGTTGTTTTAAAAATAAAATAGTTTGCTGACTGTAGAAATATAGATTTTTTCTTTCATTAAATATTTATTCTATTTTTAGTAACAAGACCTGAAATAAACTCCAACAAATAAACCGTATGATATTCACATCAAATATTCCCACAAGACGCATAGCTTGTGCGAGCAGTGTGTCAAAGTGTGTTCAATTGTAGGCTTCAAAAGTATGAGTTGTGTTGATGTGTCAAAAACCAATCAATTCTAGAGATATTCAAAAGTGAAAAAGTAAGCTAAATCAGCAAGTAAATGTTTTTGAAGAATAGAATTTTAATAACGCTACCTTCTTCCGGACACATGTCTACGTGTAAGTGATATGAAGTCTTTCAGAAATTCATACATTTTAAAGAAGGGGAATTAACTGGTTATTTTGAGAACTGATTTGGTAACTTATCTCAATTTAATTTAATGTAGTAGTGAGTTAAATCACTAGTATTTTTGGTAGATTGAATAAAAATTATTTAGTTGGGAATGAGTTAAGCAAAGCTCTTTGAATTTCCTGAAAAAAAACTGTCATTTTCCATATGTAACTATTTCACTACAAAATTCAGTTACTTTCAATAAAAGAAAGTTTATAGCTTTACCAGGTTTACGTTTAATTTTCATTTTAACATTGCTTCAACCTTGTATAGCTATGTAACTAAATTTAAAACCAAAAGAGTGGTGCTTAGTTAAAAACAGCTGAGCTTTTTCTTCAAGAAACATTATTGTTGTTTATTTATTAAAGTGGGAGTTGGTAAAATTGATGGTATTCTCATCGCTTGCTTCGTTAGTGTGAAATTTGCTGCTATTCTGGTAAGAAATCAGTAGAATATGATAATATTTTATTTTTTGTTAGTGCATTTCCCTCAATATAAAATGCTTATCTAAACCTTGCTACCAAGCAATTTATTTTCATTCAAAAAAGTTGTGAAAGAATTTAATTTTATTGATTCACCTTTTACTCTACAAAAGAATATTGTCTTAAATCAAGTAGTTTAGAGAAACAGTGTTTGTAATATTAATTTTTGTTTCATTACCTGTTAATTTTATCAAAAGCAGCAAACTTAAAATAAACTCAAACAAAGAAAAAAGATATTATTTCAATCAGTGTCCCGCAAGACACATAAATTATGCGAGCTGTGTGTCAAAGTGAGACAAATGGTATGCCTTCACAAGATGAGTTGTGTTGAAGTGTCACCGTCAACCAATTTCAGAGATTTCAGAGACTTCCTAGTTTACAGTGTTTGCACAAATGACAAGTCATTACATCACACATTTTGATATAAAAGTTTTGAATGTAGCTGGAAGGAACCCGGAATGAGCTGTTAACTCAACAATATGAGTAGTTAATTTACCTCAGAGATAATATACAACACTGTTTTGCACACATTTGACAAACAAATAAAATCTCATGACTAAAATTGAGCCTTTTTTAGCTTCCGTAGAAACATTTAACTGTTCCAAACTTTCTCTGTTTTATTCTGCTTTTAAATCAATAGCAAAAGAAAAATTATGTATTTTGAGAATCATTCAGTGTCCAAAAGAAAACAGATTATTTTTAAAACATCAGGGTGTAAAAACAACAAAAATTGTTTAGACATAAACTGAGTGTATAACCGGAACAATTTTTGTGTGACACAAACATACTTTTGGACAGGCGCGGAGTGTAAAGAAAAGCGCAGAGTGGTAAGGCACAACAGAGTGTTAGCCCACAAACAGAGTGTTAGGACACAAACAGAATGTTAGGACACAAACAGAGTAATAGGACACAAACCGAGTGTTAGGACACAAACAGAGTTTTAGGACACAAACAAAGTGATAGCACACAAACAGAGTGTTAGGACACAAACAGAGTGTTAGAACACAAACAGAATGTTGGGACACAAACAGAGTGTTAGAACACAAACAGAGCGTTAGGACACAAACAGAGTGTTAGGACACAAACAGAGTGTTAGGGCACAAACAGAGTGTTAGGACACAAACAGAGTGTTAGGCCACTAACAGAGTGTTAAGATACAAACAGAGTGTTAGGACACAAACAGAGTGTTAGGACACAATCTGAGATTTGTTGCAGTCTTAAAGAAAATGGGAGAATGCTAGGACATAGTTTAATAAACAAAGTCTAGAATTTGCTTACAGAGTGTGTTTGTTGCCCTTAACTTAGTAAAAATATTTGTTAACTAATTCTTGTTTATCAGTATTTGATTTCATGATGTTCCAACTTCAGGTAATGAAGATAGAAAACCACGAACTTTTATTCGTTAATCTAATTATATTTGTTGGTGTTCTATTTTCATACTGAAAACACGATGATTTTGTTTTATTTAGTTTTTAAAAAAATGACTTAATGTGTGCTGCTTTCCTAACCATTTATGTGGTCAAACACCAAAATCAAAATTTATTCAACAAAATAACTGAGGTAAACGTAAATTAAGTTAAAGAAGAGTAACAACAGTTGTATTTTTATTCGAATAATAGATTTTACATAAAAATTACTCCGGACACAACATCCAAAACAGCAAATCTAGAAAAAATTACACAAATATAACTTTAGTCATTTCTGCCAAATATCTGTGTTAGGTCCACCACACTAAATGAGTAAGAATTGTTTATAAGCAGTGCTAAAATAGATCTGTCAAAAACTTGACTTTTTGAACAATTACAATAGCGTCAAAGCGTGTTGGTTTCAGTCAATAAATTATCCTGCTAAATCTTAGTTTCATACAAAGGTACATCCTAATTCTATACACAAGTAACTTCACTACAAACAGGTATTATGTGCTGTTGAATATAAACGCTATTGAGAGCAAAATTCAATCTGATAAGATTGGGAAAACCGTTATTGATATCAAGCAGTCTTGTATAACATATATTTCACACGAGCAGTTTGTCAGTGCGAGTCAAGACACTTGTCTCTCTAATATGAACTGTGAAAAAATCCTATCATAAATCTGTTTCATAGATCTTCGAAAGTTTTCAGCATAATGCTAAACAAAAGAGCTACTAAAAACATTACTTATTTTAGCCCTTTCACTGCCGTACATGTACAAATTTAGCTATTGGCCTACTCCAGGCCGTTTTACCAAAAATTGCTGATTTACCTTAATGACATGTATACAATTTTTTCAACTTCAAACTCTATCAAGAACATTTTTGTTATGTATTTTATATTGCTAACATAATAAAAAATTGCTATGCCAACAATTCAATGTAGCTATACTTTGTGTATTGCTAATTCTGTGTGAAGCTTTAATCGATACGAAGCTAAAACAATCCTCTGCAATGTTTTTTGCTATTACAGAGCTTTTGCTTTCATCACCATCAATATCAGTGCTGCTACTTTAATTATATGTGTAATCACAAAAATCTGAACCTGCATTTGCTATAGTGTCATAAAAAAGTAGTTATCTGTTTTCTAACTTGGGAGGTATTTACAAAACTCACGCAAAAAATGTTAGTTTTCAAGTTGGAAATTCAACAACCAAAATTTGAAATTTCTTTGTTGTTTTAGGTTAATTTTATAGAATGGTTGCCAGACTACACTTTCAATGCAACAAAAGTTCTAAAGATCATTGTTTATGTTGTCCACAAATAATAAATTAAGTTACTACGCAAGTGCTGGGAAAGTTACAAAAATGCATCTACGGCAGTCGACTATAAAAACCGCATAAATGCGTCTGCAACAGTGAAAGGGGTAAAAAGAATTATCAAACCAGGGACTAATACATTTTTATTATTAACAAACAAACTAGCTATAATGCGATAAGCTCTATGACAGTTTCTATGGTACATTGTAAAACCCATGAACTTCAACCTCATAGAGATAAATGTAACCCTTTGTTTTTAATTCAAGCTGTACCAATCTCCCAGCAACCACTGAAGCGCATTTGATCAGAGCGTAGTACTGGTTTAAGGTATTGTCATGTTGTTTGCAGAAGTTGTCATCATCATCAGTTGTGTAGAATAGCTGAGAAATTTCGTCGGCAGCTGTAATAACTAAATTTTTCGGTAGTAGTTGTAAGCTAAAAACAATTGTTCTTTGTATCAAATGAAAACGAGCAAGCTGAAAATCCACCACTTATAAAGCTAATAAACACAAGCACACAAGCAGTTTTTTGGTAAATTGGACCATATAAGAAGGAAGGAGCTTGTTCTGAGCATGTTATACAGCTAAGCAGGTTGATCTATAACATACTACGTATGACAAATATACAATATTTTATGAAATTTAAAATTGGTTGGCCATCAAAATATAAGGAAATTTAGTCATTAAAAATAGAGTGCAATTCAATGATCAAATTTTTGCTAGTAAGATAAGAACTTTTTTTAAACTTGATGACCAATTTTAAAACTGTAGGGCTTTAGAAAATCTTAAATATGTTGGTTCAAAAATGTGACTGATGTTTGAATGTTGTAATTGTGTGAGGGGCTTTTTAGTTGAACTTAGAAAACTTTAAACTGTGCTTTAATAGACAAATTTAATTTTTGGATACAGTAAAATTGTTATAAATCTTCTACTAATCACCCAATCAGAATTTATAAAATATCAAAGAGCTATGTAACAATTGAGCATTAGAAACTTGGACTGTGTGCATTCACGAAAATACAGGTGTTGCTGTGTACGTACTTCAGCAAGTCAGTTAGTTTAATGTGAAATATTTACCATCATTGAGAATGTTTACAGCTTGTATACAGTAATGTTTTTCCAGGTTAACTCTCCACCAGAGATTCCCGTGAGAATTGTTGGCAAATACTGAAGTAGCTGGATTACCACCTGGATACTGTCCATCTACTGCTTTATCAGCAGTGGTATCTGGTGAATATGCGCTTATTGCCTCAGCAGGTTTACCTGTAAGTATGATTGAGCAATGCTTAAAATTAGTACATCTGTATCAACGATAGAGAACATAACTCTCAATAACTACACTATTTTAGAGAAGAGTAAAAATATCACTAGGTTTGGTGCATACCAGTCATGGTGAGAAAATTTCTTGTATTTTCTTTTCCGATTGTGGTATATTAAAATGAAAGTTGTTGTTATTATTATGAAATAATTAATAAAATATGATAATTTTTTTTTACTTTTTACTGCTTGTTAAAATGAGTTTTTTTATGTTGAATCAACATATAAAATAATTACTTTTCTAAATTAAATGTAAATAATTTGGATTGTATTAGCTTCCATTACAAAGCTCAGAACTTTAACTCAAGTATTTTACTGCACCTGAGTTCAAATATTCATCTCAGTTAAAAATAACCATAAACTCAAATACTGGCTAATATATTATTTATCAAGAGGTCTCACAAGAGAATTACCTCGTGCAAGTATAGTGTGTCCGTGCGAGTCAGGACATAATTATACCTCTATATTATAACTTATGTTGATGCCTTACGACGAACCAATTTCAGAGATGTTTAAGAATTCACAACTGTGACGGTGTTTAGAATAAACAAATACTTGACGGTTTGGAGTGTTCGTACGAAAGACTTCGCCTTCTATCTTGCTTCTTGCGTTAGTGGCTGCATAAGTAGCTAGCATAGGCTCTGACAGGCCCATTTTGTTGTATTTTGGCAGAAATTGTGCCTTTGCCAGTACTAGCCAACATACAGTCATTGTTGAAACACCTAAAAGAGACAAACATTTGTATTATTAGATTTTTTGAAGATCAAAAATTTTACTAACTTTGGCTGATCAAAGTTACAATTAATCGTAAAACAGGTATTCTTTGCAAGATATTTTTATTAGATGATTGTTTTGAAATGAAAAACTTAACTTTGACCATTATGAGTTACAGTGAACATTAAAATAATTAATAATAATATTTAAATGCGCTAACTTATTTGTAATATTCATACAGGCAGGAGAGTAACAATTGTTTTAAAAGGATAACAAATAAAAGAAAAATGCAGAATGACCTTAACGTAATTTATGAAAAAGTTATTACATTAAAACTTATACTTTTGGGTTGAAATCTTTTCCTTCAGTTTTCTGTAGAATTTCTGTAGATCAAACATTTAATTTATCCAGCGTATAGATGAAATTACCCCAAACTTTTAGATTTTATTAGAAAATATTGCTATTTTTTATTCGGTGTGGTTGCTTTTGATGCTCAAGGTGATCTGACTGCCAAAATGTTTCACAATAAAATCATTTAAACCTCTTTGCGCTTGAAATGCTGAGAAGAAAAAATTATGTAGAAATAACTTGTAACATTTATTGTTTCTAGAAAATCATTTAACATTGAAATCTAGCATCTTTACATATCTTCGTTTTTTCGATCTTTTTATCGACTATAAACATCATAACCAAATCTTTGTGCGACTGTGAGCATTTTAGTTAGCGGTTCAGTATTTTAACCGAATAAATTTTGTCAAAAATAATCTCGAAAAATTATAATCAAAATTGTTTGAACATAAAAACAACCTAACGTGTGACCTTCATGTTTTTTCAACCAAATAAGCTCAGTCATTAAGAACTCCACACAAGATCTCAATAAAGCAGTTTTGCAAGCAAACTTCCAAGCTTTGTTAATACACCCTAATACACTTTTAGACATGATACTTGCTATGTAGGATATTTTTACTGCCTTTGGCTAATAGCTCAGTAATAAATACACATAAACTCTTACATAAAACCAAAAGAACTCCAGGTTCCATCTCTTGTTTGTTTTATTTCTGGTGATGAGTGTAACTAAAAATCAACCCAGCAGTGAAACGCAAGATTGTATAAAAAGGATGATATACCAATAAAGGTGGTTATATTGACCAGTAATATAATTAATCCATTTCACTTTCAGTTAAACTGTTCTTAATATTGATTGGCTGGTTAATGCAGCTGGTTTTGTTTATTTAACCAGGTTTGATTGGCTGGGCTGTAGTCATTTGTTATGGTGATTGAGATTGCTTTTGCCTGTTATTTGTAATGCATTTATAAAGTGGTATAATTTTAACATTTTAACTCTCGTATTTATAGTTAAGTGAAAAATTTTCTTTGCTACTGAGTTGTAGAAAGAGATATTTACTGGCAGACTTAAATTGAAATATCGTGATAGCATTTCCCTTTTTCTAGTTACTGAGACATTATATCATACAGCCATGAATGTTGAATTGGGTTGAGATTTTGAAAACCAGGAATTTAGTGATGACTCTGCTGACATATTGTTCAGCATACAAGTAGTTAGCATGTGACATACATGATAGTGAGTATATTATTTGGTGGGTACACTTTTACATACCAATAAGATCAAAATATATTATATCTATGGTATATTTTATGCTTCAATAATCAGTCCTTGTTTCATAATACAGCAGTTAGCGAAACACATTATTTTAGAGTCGAAAATATTTTTTTACACAGATTTATCTCTATCTAATTTTCTTGGGCAGACAGTGGTTATTGATTTTCATATATATTTGAGAGTCCTGTAACAGTCACTTTTTGTATTATATCAACAATAGCCATTAGGGAGTCATGTAATAAACAATTTAAACTAAATTAACATTCAAGTTTTCTTTTTCTCGGTTTTCTCTTCTAGTCAACTAGTTAATGTTTTCTGCAGTTTCAAACAACATTCAAGATTTTTTTATAGTCAAGTACTTAGCCAAAAATTATTTCTCATTTAAAAACTTTTATACACATTCGGATTCTTCTAAAAATTTGCTGTTCAGTCAGTGGTTATTGATATTAATCTCTTGTGGAGCATAGTAGGCACATGGCGCATGACACCCAGAGTATCCCTAGGGAATCATGTTATAAATAATGCAAACTAAATAGACATTCAAAAGAAAAAATTTTATTCATTTTCTTCAACTATTTCTTGCAGCTTTTAACAATATTCAAGGTTTTTTTTACAGTTTGGGAGTCGGCAATAAATTTCATTTTTAAGGAATCATGTTATAAATAATGCAAACTAAATAGACATTCAAAAGAAAATTTTTGTTCATTTTCTTCAACTATTTCTTGCAGCTTCTAACAATATTCAAAGTTTTTTTACAGTTTGGGAGTCGGCAATAAACTTCATTTTTTATTGAATAGCCTTTTATACACACACTAATTCTTAAATTTTAAATCTGCTGGTCAGTCAATAGTTATTAATTTTTCATTTGGCAGATTAACAAGGAAATAAAAGAATACCAACAGTATCTACTAGTGAGGTATGGTATAAATAGTTCATACTACTTGAAAATTCTGATGTGGCTTTCTTTGTTCCACTTTGTAATTCATGCATTCATAACTTTGACAACACAACATAATACACCTTAAAATGTGATACTTGCTATGCTGAATATCTCGACTATTTTTGGCTACTTGCTCAGTAATAACTATATATATATTCTTACATAAAACTAGAATAACTCCACAATTCATCTCTTGTTTCTTTTACTACCGGTAATGAGTAAAACTAAAACTCAACCTAAAAAGTAAAAAGCAAGATTGTTTGAAGAAACTGATATACCAATGAATGTGTTTATATTTACCACTGGTTTGATTTATACATGTCAGTTTCAGTTAATTCATTCATATAATTTTGATTACCTAGTTAGTGCAGCAGGTTTTTTTAATTTAACTGGATTGGCTGAGACTTAATCATTTGTTATGCTCAATTGAATTGCTTTGTCTTCTTATTATAGAATATACATTATTCTATAATAAAAAATTATATTGGTAGTTGCTTGAAAAAGTTGTTTCTGCTGCTGATTGGTACAATTATGTAATCACCTAAGGGGCTAGAATTAAAATATTGTGATAGCAGTTCCAGCATATCACTTTTTACTAATTAGTGAGTAATTATGTCATACAGCCATTAAAGCTAAATTTGCTTGAGGTTTGAAAACTCAAGAATATATTGATGACCTAGTTAATATCTTGTTTACCTTAAAAGTATTTACCGAGTGATATACATAACAGTGAGTATATCATTTGATAGCTACTTTATTATACATCATTAAGTTCAAAATTTATGTGGAATATTTTAGACATCATTAATCAATCATTGTTTCACAATGCAGCAGTGAGAAGGTTGGTGAAATGAGCAGGTTAGGTTACTGAGCTGATTATAAACTTTTACAGGTGTCTTGTGTTCCATTGTGTTGGTTTCATAAAAATTATATGTATTATATATATAAGTATACATACTACATGCATATTATATTATACACCTCTTATGGATTATCTACATACACATATCTTGCAATAATTGTGATGTGCGTGTATCCTTTATTCCCTAAACTCTAGAATTGTCTACACATTTTCAGTGAGAGTACAAAACCTTTTCTCAAACTCTGTTGACAGGTAACATGGGCCTGCTGTTGTCTTTTGCATTGTCCAAGTAAAATACTGATCTTACCACCACAGCACGGGTAGATAACTTCAAAACATTCATAAAATTTGTCTCTAATAATTCTAATCATGTGATAAGTTTTAATGGTTTTGTGGGTTGACGTTGCTGTGGTCTTTTTAACTTTTGTTTTTTCCCAGACTTACTCATTGCCAGTTTACCGCTTCTCTATTGCACTGTAGAGTTTTTTCTAAAATAATGGCAAGTTTTCTTTTATTATAAACTTGGTGGTTTCTCAATTTTACACCTCAGTTACTGAGGTGTAAAACAACTGACGGGAAACGAGTCGGCTACTACTGTAGTAGCTGACTTGTTTCCCCCTGACATACGTTTTCAGTCAGCTCTATGAGCTTTCCTTTCTTTTCAAATTATCTGCCATTCGCATTATTTTAAGACAGAACTTCATAGCACAACCTTTAGAATACCTCCTTGCCACTAACTACATGTACTTGCAGCTACAGCTTATTTGAAACTAATTAAAAAAACAATAGCCTAAGGAAGTTTTATAGGGTTGGTTAATATATAATTTTGAAGTATTTCAAGGGACCGGCCTGTTGCCTAATAGATGATGGTAAACTTTTATTTGCAGTTTGATTCGTTTTGTCTAATAGTATAGGCTGTTTGTGCAATACATAGTAAAGTTGACGAAGTACATATATTTACATTGCACGCTCAGTTTTTATATGAATTTTATAGAAAAAACTCTTTAATAATGCATCGATCCTTTGGTCAGAAAAATGTTGAACTCAAATAAAAATGTAAGGTGAAAATAACTTTCACGGTTTTTTTACCAAAAATGAATCCCTGAGAGTTTTTATTGTTTATTTATTAGCTACGTCAAAAAGTCAGTTTACTCAGCAGATTTTCACAAGGTAACCAAGATCAAACAAACTGCTTTTGAGTTATAACCAAAATAGTGAATATAAAACATTTCAACAACTTTTTTGGATCTAATATTTTTCTTTACTCCTTAGCTTTCTTATGATAATTTTCAACAAGTTTGCTAAAATATGTAAGTTATTTTAAAAGTAAAGTTTGTTGAAGAGTGCTTGGTTAACTCGGCAGCTCTACTTGGCAGTGGCAGAAAATAGAGAAATTTGATCGAATGCCTTGTCTAGACAAATCAGAAATAGAAAGTTGAAAAATAATCTAATTGCACTCATTTTAGGAAATAATTTGCTAATAGTTATACAAAGAAAAGTCATGATGTCTGAGAGTCTAACACCACATGCAGTAGTAGATGGCAGTGTGATGTAAAGATGTATATTATGACCTGGGTCAAAAGGCTGGAACACTGCAAATAACTTTGCGCTCATTTAGGAAAGCAGCTTCAGATTTAACGTTTATTACCGTTCGTAGTGAATAAATTATGTAATGCTTTCTCAAGTGGTGAGTTGCATAAACTTTTGGTGATTTATTGAAAACTAAGCATATACATTAGCGCTTATACGTTAGTTTGATTAAAAAGCCATAAGTCATTACCCTCACCAGTATAACCGTCATCAGAGCAAAAGTTGTTATTACTTTTGATGTCAAAGGTGCAAGTACTGGTACATTGGCAACAGAAAATATATTTTTTTACAGCTACAGTACTTTCAGTCTTTGAGTCTTTACTCTGGTTTGATTCCAACTTCATTGACTTTGTTCAATCTAACAGTTCTTATTGCAGAATGTACCAATGTAAACCAGAAAATATATCAAAAGTTTTATGTTAGTAATTTGAATTCTTTACCTCATTTGTAAACCAACCCAATTAATTAGTACCTAAACTTATGCATTGGCTTTGTCACTTTGGATAAGTTCAAAGCATTTTTTTTCATAGTGTTTTACCAACGGATAAAATTTTGCCAACTTCAATCTTTAAACATCCTGGCAGCCAGATCATTTAACACAGCAAACAAAATTTTGAATGATAGAAAATTATCTACAGCTTCCAACAAACATTGTAAAAGGTGTTGATAGCTGTCATTGATAATTTACTTGAAACGAATAAATAATCATTTAGCAATTCAATCTAAATCAACTACATTGATATGTTAGGTGTGATTCTTTCCTTGCAAAAGAAAGATTGATTTGGCTAATTATTCAAAGTACAAATCCTTTTTAAAAGACTAAATATTGTCACTCAACAATTATGTGTATATCAACAAAACATTTTTTTGGAAAGGTAAAGAACACAGAAATCTACATGTTAAACCCAAGACCTGATGTACCTCATTGTCCTGTAAAAAGATTTAATGTTGATGTCCTCTGGTAGCTAAACTAAAAATGCAATATCCGGTCTAATCACCAGCTGCGGGACCTGCCTTAGTAGGCTGAGATGGTCAAACTTTGCACATGGTTATTTGTCCCTATTGTTTAAGCTAAGTGAAACTGTGGTTATATTGTTTAGCCAGAGATATTACCAATATTTATCATTGCCATAGCACAAAAGCAAGCTAACAGGACGGTGACTCTGCAGCATTGTCATAGTAGTCGAGGCCTGTCATGCTAATGCCATGCTCTAATTTATGGTCCATCAACAACAAGATGGATATTTGTAGAGTGGCACCATCTTTGCACACACAAAATTAAAACTACAGCCATTATGAGAAGAGGAGTTTCTTTGCTTCTAGTTTACTTTTGCTCCCTATGATATACCAATCACTGACAAATGATTCACTTTGGACATATTAGTGTGACATGTTTAGAGTACATTGATAAGGGAAGTGAAGTTTAAATTGAAAATTTGTGCACATGATTTTGAGTAAAAGAAGTAAATAGCATTGCCTTGCCTGTTTTAGAGAGTAAAATTCTTTGCAACATTAATTCAGTAATAATTACTTCATATATTTTTGGGAGCGTTTTATTAGCTTATTGTAGACCAGTTAAAACATGGAAATTTCTATAGGTTTTCTTTTCATTACATCAGAAAAAACCATTCAGTATGGTTTTAGACCATTTTAAAGATGAGCATGACTAATTATCAAAATTGCCTTTTTTGGGTAAGTATTCAGTGAGTCTTGTACATCTTCAAAAGCTTGGAGTTATCATCTGCTTGCTACTTTAAAATTACCATAGTGCTGGCTCTATTGATAGTCCTTGAACAAATCAATTTTAGCATACACTTAGCCTAAACCAGGGTTTCGCAATGGGTGGCCCGTGGGCCACATCTGGCTCGCGAAATTATTTTTCTGGCCCGCGACGAATTTCTATCAAGGTGGTAACTGCTGTAGAATTTGCCCGTTCAGGCAAATTCTAAAGATGCCACAAAGAAGATATTGCAATACTTGCAATATGTGCAGTCTGCAGCTTTTGTCGGCTTGCCAGTGTGAAAGGTGCACGGTACTCAGAGTAAATTCCATCCAGAACGCTTAATAGTCTTTTTTGTACCCTAGTTTATAAGATGGCGTCCTCTTCTAAAAAGCGAAGTATTGGCTGCAAAAACAGGCAATGGAAAAATGAATTCACGTCTGATTTTTGTTTTACTTTATTTGAAAAGTCTGCGCACCCGTTTTGTCAATCAGCAATATTATGTGTAAACTTCATTACAAACTGCAACAACGTCTCAAGAACTAAATTTTGAAAAACTTACTTCATCCAAGAAAGGACACTTCTCACATTGATTCCGTAGGTTAAAATTATATCGAAACTACTTTGGTTTATGTTAATTATACGTTTGGTGTCATTTCAATAAACATGATTTTTATATTTTAATGTTCTGTTGTTTTCCTCTTTTTACTTATTTATTATATTTACTGTGGGGTCTGCCCACACTATGCCTTGATCTTAAGAATTTGGCCCACCAGTCAAACTAGTTGTGAAACCCTGGCCTAAACCATTCAAACATAGATTTACCACAGATTTTTTGTAGATTGTCCATAACAGTGACCATAGATTGTCATCCAATATGCGTTGCTACTTATTCGCTTAACCGAATTTATTATTGTTAACTCCATCTACCCAGAATTATTGTAGACAGTTTTCTGGCACTGTTTGTAACTTCATGCACTATTATCTTTGATCGTTGCATGGCTGTTGGTAAGCAAACTTGTTATAACTCTGAATTGCTATTATACTACATTTAAATGTTTTGAGTTCTAATTCAAAATTTAGCAAAAACTTTCTCCGCCTTTAACGATTTTTCTTTTCAGGGTTTTGTTTGTCATTTCATTTAGCTGTGTTATTTTATTTTTTAAATGCCCTGAAATTGCTAGTGTTGGATCATCCATGTGATTCGTACTTCACCAAAAAATTTACATTATTTGTTGTGACCAAGTCGCTTAAAATTTAGTACAGATGTATATAGAGTAATAGTATTCATGTTAACCTGTTCCAAAACACTTTTCTGACTAGCTGTCTCCAGAAGAAAAATGCCAGCTTAAAGTTTGGCTTCCTAATACACTACAAGCATTGGTTGAAGGAGTGCAGGGTTATAGGCTGTGAAATTAAAGTCCATGCGGTAAGTACTGCCGGTAGTTGTCGGCGGTCCATGCAAGATTAAGTGTGTTGGACTTTTGAAAAAGCCAAAGGCAAAAAATTCTAAAAATTCACTGTAGCGTTGAAATTCATCACTTTTGAAATGGCATGGTAGGGGCCATTTTTGCAATCGGCAGCAATGACACTTTATGTGAACATAATTAATCGAACCTAATTAACCAGTTTTCTGCCGCACAAGATTACCATCGTGATCTTGCAGCTGATATGAGAACCACTATTAATGCAGCAACAAAAGCAATTGTCACAGAAATAGTGTATTATCTCTGAGATAAACATGCTGCAAGACTGAAAAGCATAACATTTGAGTCAGTTGATATGGTTGGCGCAAGTAAGTAGCAAAAGGACATTGAACAGCGGAAACGCATGGCTTGCATAACAACTCACACAATTTTCTACTTGCAAATTCTACCAAATAACTTGTAAAAACCCACAACTTCAAATTGAAAGTAGTTCTAGTCATCAATTAACTGCGATGTAAAAATGAACTGATACTTTGTTAAACATGTACTCGCCATTATTGCAACAAACCTGTTGGATGAGCTTGATAATTGAGTCATTGGTATGAACACTGCAAATGAGTAGCCACAAGAGCTTACATCACCAACTTACATGATTAGATTTGCATGTTGACAAAGTATACTCTTTATTGTATATAAAAATAATACGTGTATATATTAACGACATATGCGTTCAAAACTAACTATCTGTCTGAAACTTTTATCAATTTATATATAAACCTCAATGTGTTATTAGGGGTTATACAAACTCTGTGATTTTTATATTTAGGTTCTTTTGCTAGTCATTCTTTGTGTCTATTAATAGCGATTAAAATCTAGCAACAGAAAATCCACTTTGCTGAAGATTAGATCTCGCTACATCTATATAGATCTGAAGACCATCAACCTGAACTATTATGCTACAATCTATGAATTATTACGATGGCATAACACATTATAGTTAAAATATTTAACTCTTAAGCACTGAGGCTTATTACCAGAACGAGTTGATCATTATGCGTAACATAACAATTACTAAGCTGGTATAAAACACTGATATTTTTCAAATAAATATTTAGACTAATAGAATGCATTGCCAGTACTTCAACTTCATTTGTTAATCATTTTGTTAACTGTGCAGTGCTAGGAAATTGGCTAGTAGAACCTTATGTTTTTGATATACACAATACTTCAAACTATGGCTATTCACCTGTAAAAGATAGTTGATCAGCCAACGTAATGATATCTAGTTCAATTAGGTTAGAATATGTTATAAGTTATCTATGCCTTATACTGAATAATGTTTCTACCCATGCTATCAATTTATTTCTTTATATTTCTGTGCTTTTCTGAATCATGAGGAGATGTATTAATGGGCTGAAGCAGTCTTTTAATTTGTCTTACCTAAAGCGAAATCACAAATCTTACCTCAGCCTTTCAAAATTGGAAAGCAGGTTGACACGATAATGGATGTTTGCCTTATATTATCTTGAACTATTTGGTGCGTCTCTGTCAGTAGGTTAGAGTAGGTAGTCTTAAGTAGGACATGGTAGGACTATGAATTGGGGCTTTTGAGGAGCAGCATATTTGTAAAATTAACTTTTTTTGAAAATACGCAAACAGATTTTTCAAAAAAAAGATTTACATCATACATTGATGAGTATCGACTGTCAAAAATACTAGTACATTTTTATTGTTTTTCAATTTTCCTTCTGGTTGGCCATGTTCTTTTATTATTTAATTTATCTGAACAATATTTTATGTTGTTAAGATGTTAGCCCACTGTTGGAAGAGATTTTAACCAAGTCTCTCAATGAGTAGAGTGGATGCTACTAGAGTTATTCAATACATATTTATTTGCTCAAAATACATTGTTTATTTATTATCTGCATCCTACAAACAATAGACTACTGACAATAAGTCGACTTGTCTTAACTGAAAATAATCTTTAGATTTATGGATATAGTATGAATGTGATTGAAGCCATTTCTTGGCATCTCATTTTGAGCTAATTAGATGAGCGAGTCCCATGCACTTATTCTATGCATAGCTTAAAAAAAGAGAGTAAAAAAATTATAAACTATAAAATGTTAGTGGCGAATTTGGTAAAATGCTTCTAGTTATGTAATAAATGAATGTTTCCTCTAAAAGTAGTTTTGGGTAATATGAATTTTAATAATAGTTTGCATATATTAGAAAACAAGTCTTAACGAATGATGTTACTCAAATCAGTAGAAGGAAATTAATTTTCAATTTGTCGTTCTTTATTTGAGTTGAACGGTTATCAGCGCACAAATCTTGTTACTTTTAGTTTTGAATATTTGCGTAGTTAACGTTCTAGATAGAAGATTTTACCTATGTCAATATTTTTAAGTAGATGAAGTTTACTGTGAAGCTTGTATAAGACAAGCCAAATGCCCGGCATTGCTAGGCAATGCGAAACAGCTTATAAAGAGTGACAAGTGATGCAGTTTCTTGCAACTTGCCATTAGCCTGCCACATTGCCAAAGACTAATTTGCAACTTTATTGCAAAATTAACTGACTAATGGGAGCCTCAAAAGCAAGCTTTAGTTACATTGTGTAACACAAATCGTTGGATCTGGTGTAGCTCAATTAGCAACATCATCGCCTAGTGAGTAAGAGGTCTTAAGTTCAAATCCAGCACAAAGTGAACATCTTTTTTAAAAATTTCATTTGCTATAGCTGAACACACAGAACCAAGAATTTTCCTATTTATATAAATAAGTATGAAAAACTGACATTCAGAATTCTAAAGCTGACTAGTTCCCCAAAAAATAATTATTTTACAATTTTTAAGTTTTATAAAACAATTATACTATGAATTCTTAGGAGTTTACAAAATTTTACAAAGTGTTTCGCCAATATCGAACACACACTTGGAGTTCCAAAAAAGCTGGTGAAACTGATAATTATTTTTGACGGCATATTTTGAAAAGTAGATATGAAACTGTCATGTGAAACCAGGTGTACCTTTTACCAGTAGTTAGGTTTAATTATGTAAGTTAGGTATCATTGTGAGTTCTTATAGCCACTCATCCACTTAATGACTCAAGCATTGTACTTTTGCTTTCTACAGCTTTACTGTAGTAATTATCTACTTTTATTTTTATTGTTAACTAAAAAATAGTTCCCCTAGAAATTTCACAAAGTCATAAAATCTCCAAAGCTGAATTTTGCTAAAACTGTCCTTTTCTTCAAAATTTTTCGAGATGCAAAATCAAAATAAAAAATGTAGGGCTTCATAAAAAAGTTAAGATTGATAATAAATTCATTGATGAAATTCTATAATTAGGCATATGATATGTGGGTATGGAATTCGCGTATGCCATGCGTATAAATTCTAGCATAGCTAGAAGTTATATACATTATTATTATTACAGCGTTATGTGTATGCATTTTGCTAGGCCTATGCAAACACCTCGTTTGTATAAGGAAAAAGGTTACACGCATAGCATTGACAAATAGAACTACATGAGGTTAAATATTTTGCTTAAATGTATAATACTGTCAGCCAGAGACACATTTCAGTTTTGCTAGCCACAATCAACAGTTTTCATACCAATGACGCAAGTATTATGCTGCTTCAATGGTTTTATCACAGTGTTCACAATTTCTTATGCAAAAATGTTTGGGAACAAGTTGAAATATGCTTTTTTTGTGAAAAACGTACCAAAAAGTGTTTTGATGCAAACGGAAATGGATTAGAATACCCAGTACAAATAGATTAGAAAGGGCACAAGGAAAAAAATGCTAATGGGTAAAAGGGTGAAAGATCAAAAATAGGGTAAAGGGCAAAAGGGGGAGAAGAAGAGTGGCAAAAGAGTGAATCGTCTGAAAGGCAAAAAGGGAAAGGGCAAAAGGGATAAAGGGCAAATTGACGAAAGGGCAAAAGTGTTATTAATTATTATCAATTTATTATCTTTGTTATCAACTTATTACAACAGCTGTACAAAAATATCTGACCCAGAAAACAAGCAAAACCAACACAGCAACCAAGAAAATAGTTTTCATTTTTTGCAACGCCGTTTAGTTATGTTAGGTTTGTAGTTTTACAGATGATCACTTTTGGACTTGTCTGAAACACTGCAAACTTTACGCTCGCAGTAGGTGCATAATTTTAAAGTAAAGTTCATGGCATTTCAAAAGGCATTAAAGGTTCTCAATACTTTGTTGTTTAATGCTTAGTTTTTACAGCTGGACATTATATTCACATATCTAAAAAGCAGTTTTACAGTACTAACCTAGCACAAGTAATTCTGCTGCTGAATTAACACTGCTTTTCACTTCAGAGCTTAGATTTTTTACAGGATTCTTCTCAGCATGAACTGTAAAGCTCTATATGACAGATATTTATAGTAAAACAGCCTTTGTAGCTGATTAAAATACCAAAAACTTGATGTTTTATCTGATCTAGGAGTCTGAAGTAACTTGGTATCAACAATATCAAAAACCATTTTAGCTACAATATTCTCCGCTTTTACAACAAATGTGTACTTGGTAGTTTTAAAAGTCAATTTCAACACTTTCTCAAAATGCCAAATACTAGCTGAGCTCGGAAAAAACTCTTAATTAATTCAATGCTTATAAAACATGTGATTATTTAGCAAACCTGCTGGAAAATCTGGGTCATTTGAGAAACTTGCCAAGCTTACACAAATTTCAATATAAATTATAAATGACTTCACAATTCCGAATTAATTATTTTTAGTAGAACAATAAAAAGTTGGGATGGTCACACCAATTTCGGTTCTCAAAGGTTTAGTTGAATCTATACGCATATCAACAAAAGTAATTAATTGACGACAACAAATAAACCACTCTTGCTCAGGAGGTTTAGGGAAATAAACCAAAGTGAAATTGGTCTGATCGTTTGAAATATTCAAAAAAAGGTGTGATTGGTAGTGTTTCTAAAGGTATCAACAAAATATGCGGTGTTTTAGTTTATGTTACAAAGTCTCTGAAATCCTTTTTAGAGCAAACAAACATTTGACCTATTGAGTGGCTCACTTTTATGAAACTTTAGATTTTTTTAACAAGCATACATTTAGATTAATCAAACCTTGAAGTAATTACTACAACAGGCTGACTAATACATAGCAACGTCTGGGTATCCATGTACTTCAAATTCATAGATATTCAAAAATCCGTTAACTCCGAGTTGCATCTGAACAAACTGAGCCACCATTGGGTAGTGACAAGTAATTGTGGTCTAATGCTGGTTAAGGTAGCCACTGTGCTTTCCACACAAAGTATCAGGGCTACTAGGGAAAAACAGGTTGTTTTGAGATGTCGAAGCCATGATCATTACATCAACTGCCCTTTGCCAGATAGCGTCTCGTGAACCTGTAATAGATTTAGTAGGGGACAACTAACATTTTCATAATTCCTTTACCTAACTTCTTTGATAAAGTAATGCAGAATTTGAGCAATTTACAAAATTGATTTTGCTATCAATAAATCTTCCAATAATTAGATACCAATAAACAATTTACACATATATTTCACAAATATTGGTACTGATAGCACCAGTTTGGTCAGAAAAGTGATATTTGATTTGCTTCAGATGTATTCCAAAATTTAAACTGCAAAAAGTAGATGTTAATGAAAGATTCTTAAATTGTCATGTCAGTCATTTCAGTAAACATATTAGCAATTTTTTGCGATATTTTTTATAAAACCACTTCTCTGCAGACACTTATGCTGAGTTATGAGAGATGTGCAATTTATTCATTGCATATGCATTGGATATTAAAAACAGTCTACCTTAGCTGCTAAGGTAAGTATCATAACAAGTTTATTTGGAAGATCATGAATAGCACATTTTTAAATTGTTATAATGTTTAATATCAAAATCAAAAAATGTTTCTCTATCTATAGAGCTTTAAAAGTTAGTAAACAAGAGATTTTTTTTCAAGTTATTTTATGTTGTCTATTTCAAGTTTAATGAATTATCCTCTTGATAAAATCAGTGTATTAGAAAAAACTTACTTTAAACATAAGATTCTTACCAAAATTAGGCCTCAGAATTTACAGAAAGATGCTGAGCTAACATAAGTAAAATTTTCAGATCAAGTTAAATCTACCTAGTAGAATGATAGAGTAAAAAATTCCACCCTCCTCTGTTCAGAATTCTAGTTGATATAACAATGCATCTCTTCTCCAAATCAACTCGTAGCCATGGATTCATTTCACTCTGTGTATGAGCAATAGACTGTTGCTCAAGGTCGAATGAAGGCGGTTCATAAACTCCATCTACAGCACGCCTTCCTTTATATTTAGGGCCCAAGACTGAAGACATAACCACTGGTCTGCCTATAAAAAAAGAGGTACAATGATTAGCTATGAGTTTGAGACTAGAGGACTAATACGCTACACTTGTATAGTCTTTAATTTTATGGTGCTAAAACCGAGGTAAAAATTCACTAAATAGGTTTTAAAAAATCGTATACATTTGGAAACTACCTTAAGGCTACATTGGTTATTGGAATCAGTGACAGGTTTACCTGAAAAGTTGATCTTTATAGCTCATGCAAGTTTCAGTGTCTACACATCTAAAACTGACTTAGCAAGATAAAATTGATTAAATTATATCATTCATAGATTATTAGTATGCTGCCAGTCCTTGAAGACTCTTAGTTTTATGATATTTTAAAATCAGTTCTGTGTTCACAAAAATAGAAAATTGCTGAATATGATACTATAGTAAATTTAGAGAGTTTTTTAAGGAACGGTTGTAAAAGCAATGATGCTAAAAAATATTTACAATGGATTTTGTATCATTGTTAAACCATCCAAGTTTTTCTCAGATAATTTTCATTCCACAGCGCAAAAAGTAATAGTTTATATAATGGTGAACTCGGCATTCATATACCTTTTTTCAATGATTTCAGCTACCAAAAAGGATATAAAACAAAAAATGACCGAGCAGCCTTTATTCTGTCACACGTTTATGAAAAAGTGGAAATTTTTAAGCTAAACATTTTTTAACTTGGTAAGCTCAAACAGATTTTTTTCTACACCTGATGTTTCATTCTAAACTTGAATCCAGTGCAATAATGTAGAATATATTTTTCTCATGCATGTTTCCTACACAACCCATAATTTCTTATTTTTGAAAAAATGTTCTGTAATATTTTTGACAACTAGATGGTCGTAATTTTAAACCTCATTGCAAAGATATGTGAAATTGTAAAAAATAACCAAAACATTACTTGCAAATACCTAATAAAACTAAAAACCATGTTCCTCTGATGCTTAATGTTAAAAGAATCAACAGTATGCATTTACCTCTTGCTAAAAGTCTATCTAGTTCCAGCAGAAAAAGCTGTTCCGTATTAACTGCAACTCTCTGATCTGGGTTGACCTCCATGCCGCTAAACAATGTACACATCTTCTCCTCAATTTCATATGCAAAGCCAATGCAACCTTTTAAAAGGGTACATTTGGCGGCACACTGAATCTTGCTAGAAGTCTGGTCAAGAAGTGCGGTAAGAGAAAAGGTTGTTGGAGCTTCACTGAGATGTACATATGTATTTACCTGAGGATTTACAGACGATATCAGTAACATGAGTATTTCCATCGCTGCAAAGAGAAGATTATTTCTTTGATAAGTAAATGTTGAAATAACTAACATTTCTTAAGCTGCCCTGTGCAAACCTCTTCTGATTAGTTCAAATCTTTTGCATAAAACTTTAACTTAAAGTTAACAATACAGGCAAAAATAACTTTCTTTTTATGATGCAATGAGGTGGAGAAGTGATTAAAATTGGTTTTGACAGATTTTCTAAACCAACAACTTTAGCTGTGAATTATTACTAAAATATTTAAAAAGTAATATTAAATAAAATGAAAAGGTTTGGAATCTAATATTCCTTAAAATGGCTGTCTATAGTAGAAATAGCTTTCTCAACTTGTGACAAAGGTTTTCATGCTCTAGATTTTGTAATCACACCAAAGCTAACTTTGATCACGTCAAAAAATTGCAAAAATGGGATTCCATTGTATCATTCATGTGACAGATAAGCCTTTCACCATAGTGATATTTGGTATTTTTAAAAGTTCTTTATTTTTACTAATTTTTTTAATGCATCCATCAACTAACTAGATAGTGCTGACAAGTAAAGTTAGATGGTTTTCAACTAGTTTTACCTATGCTTTATCATAACCTCTGGCCAGTCTGCTACAAGTTTTCCAATGGTTAAAAAATACAATTAAAAGAAAGAGAATTATGATACGTATGTTAAAAACTGAAAATCATAAGCTTGCATGATACTTTGCATGATAGACTGAGTAACAGGAACATCAAATTAAACTCTTACCCATCAAGTATTAATTTAAAAGCACTTTGCATAATTATAAAAATATTTTATAAAAATCTATATTTTGCTAACTGAGATGATGAAAGGTATAATGTTTAATTATCTAGTAGTTGTGGAGTGGTGACTACTTAGCAATACTTCAAAAAGATTTTATCAGTAGAATCTTCCGTGTTGTAAAACAACTATTTTTAATTGTAGCTACCAAGAAACTCTTACAAATAGATCTTTTGAGACTGCTCTTACCACTTGAGATGTATTGAGAAAACCAAAGTAATTACTGTGAGTGAATATATCACTTTTTAGTAGCACATTAATTTACATTACTTGGAGAACTGCATGGCAAAGCTTTAACAGCTCTTAAATTTATTTCAATTTTTTGGCACCAGAATATTTTCCCCATGGCTCTTGCTTATTGATATTTTTAGAAAGAATTTTACTCCGTACTTTAATGTTTTGCGCATTTTATCATTTTTGTAAATGAAACATCAGCTTGTTGGTTAAAATTCATGCAACGGTAATACTGTTTTATGGTTTTTGTAATTTTATTTGGATTAAACATGTTTAACCTAGGCGAGGTTTTTTGGTAAAAGCTTAGTGCAATCACAGTAAGGCTAGAACTGATTTACTGAAAAAGTAACTTGCTTGAACAAATTTATTACGTCGAAACAAAGCAGTATACACTTTATAAGGCATACAAATAATCTTTAATTTGTATTGAACAAAGTTTATTGTGTAAACTTTTTGCAGTTCTCCTAACCTTTTAGCTTTATAAGTTTTTGAAAACAGTTTCTAGATTCTTTAGGTTTTATGAATGTCCTGCAAGCAAAGTGATTTCACCTGAAAAATAGTTACTATTCAAGCATAGTGCTTAAAGCTAAACACTTCATTTTTAGGAAACTCTTTGCCAATTTGTAATTAGTTGTCCATCAAAACTCCATATTTTTATATTTGTTTAAGGTTACTTGTTACATATACAAATATGTCCATATTGTCCTGCAGTTTTATGCTGTAGTCATGATCATAGCTGTAATTGTTGTATTTTAAGGGTACTATGTTCTATGTGAATAAGAAGACATTCATTTTTGTTGATTTTATGTAATTGATGCTTTTGTTTAGGTGGTTGTAATAATAATCCTACTGTTACTCAGTTTAAGGCCACCTTTTGCAAACTTATCAGCAAAAGTGGTGCAGAATCAGAACCTGGTAAGACTGTTGATATTACTGCTCAAAACGAGATTCTCATCATACAGGCTACTCCAGAAGTTGATCAGTTTGTGGCGCCCAAAATGGTTTCAGATGTCAAACTTTTGTTAAAGGTATAGTCTATATAGCTGGCAACATACCCTTCTAATTCTATAAGCACTTTGGTACAGTAAAATCTTCAGGATTATTTTTTGAAGTGTTGTGAGGCAGTATATTTTCAATTTTGGTAACTATGTTAACATTGGAGAAAGAAAAGCTGACGTCGATACTAAAGATATGACTTTGAGTAAAGTTATGCAACACCTGTTAGCCAAAACCTTTGCTCAATGCAGCATACTTGAGAATATTTACCTAGCACAATAAGCTCGTGTTTAAAAAGATACATTCAGCTCTGCAGAATGTATAATGCTGAACACTCATATCATTTTCCTCCTTTGTTGTAAAATTTAATTGGTAACTATTGCCAAAACCGTCAAACAGCAAGCTAGAAGACGTCGGACAGAGAGCGAGCAAGCAGTGGGTTAGAAAATGAGGAACATTCAAGAGCTGGAGAAACATGTGTGGAGTTCAACAAAAATAATAAAAATGAGCGAAGTACTGAACTGATGATCGAGTTTAGAGCACAGATTATTAAACAAACCGTCTGTTTAGAATGCTTTTTCTTTTCCTGGAACTGATGAAATCTTAGAGGTGTCTGTAAGCAAGTTTGTATTTTCGTTTACTCAATAACTATCTAAAAAGTTGTTAACAGTTTTCGCTAAGTCTAGAAGCTAGCGAGCTTCTGAGTCTTTTTATCCAAAAGAGAAGATTGTGGTAAAAGGTTTTGTCGATTTTCTCACCGTCCATCAAAATAATTTCTAAGGATTGCTAAATAAACTTTACAGAGATTTCTTTGGATAAATTTTGTTGTTGTTTAAATACACTATTGTTATCAGTGCTGAAATCGACAGGCACATCACCAATACCCAAGGAATGTGGAGGAGACTAAGATGGTAACACTCTATAATTACTTTTATCATGCCAACACTGAGCGAGGAAAGACAACTGATAAAGAAGTAATACCACTTGTTCGGACTTGGCCTCCTAACATATTTGTGTCAAAACTCACGCCTTTTTAAAACTTGCAGGCTTCTGCAGACAATATATCAACAACTGTGCTGCAGCTGTATGAATACTAAAAATTTTACCAAAAAGAACTGGAGTTTACAAAAAGCTTGTAGAAGTTTGATTCATGCTTGTTAAGCTTTTTGATTATAATGTGTTATAGCTGTAAGTTGGAATATTTTTCTGCATGCAGACATTATTGACTAAGTTGCTGGTTTTTTATACTCTTAAAAAATAAGACATCTGATGCAGTCTTAGCTTATTACTGAAACAAGGGGCTCTATTTGGGCAAAACCTTTATCTGACAAAAAAGGTGTTGGTTGCTTTACACGTTGTCCAGAACTAGGAATATCTCAATAAAAACACATTTTAAGTGTTACACAAGCTGTGCATCATTGCAATAGTTGAAACATACAGCCTGCTAGTCAAAGGACAAGTTGACATAATATTCTGACAGAGTTCTCGCATTTCATCGACCATTGGGGTTTTCATAAATTTGGGTAAGGGAAAGCATTGCTGGAGCATCACTAAACTGGTCAAATGTATTTACTAGAAGATCTACAAGAGATGAAAGAAACACAAAAATTCCCATTTCTGCAAAGAGAAAATTATTTTTTATACCAAAATTTCATAATGACTAGCGTTTCTCAAGCCTTTCCATGCTAAAGTTAGTGGATTGCTTCGAATTTAATGCATAAGGCGTGAACTTGTAGTTAAAAATGTATGTATAGACAATTTTCATTTTGACCTCAGGTTTTTAGATTCAGCCCCACCTCATCACTTCGAGTGTCACAAACCAAATGCTCATCAGACAGAGTGCTTTATTTTCTAAATCTTTGTCTATACCAACTTTTAGATAATTACAAAACTCTCATAAAAATAATCAATGCTTTACCTTTTTATGACTTGGGCAGAAGCAAACAGACATTTAATTGGTTTGTGCTGTGATGAATGGTTATTAAATTGGATACCTAAAATTTATCTCTGATGACCGAACGTGTGTTTTTTTTCCAACTTGCAAGCTGCTACATACAATAAGCTAACAACGGTGCTGCAGTTAGTTGTGAGACAACTAAAAAAATACAAAAAAAGCTGGAGTTTACAAACTGCTGAAATCTTGAAAAAATTCAGTTTAAATAATTAAAAAGCTTGACTGGCCAGTTTATGGCAATTAAGTTTTTTTAATTTTTAAGTTTTCGAGTCATAATTTAGAATCATTTTCTGAATGAAGATTTGAGTCACTGGAGTGTTGCTTTTGTACTCTCTGAAAAATAGAGCATCTCATGCAGTCTTTGCATACCAGAGAAATATGATGACTCTATTTGAGAAATACTATTGTATGAGTAAAAGAGTTTTTGGTTGTTTTACACCTTGTCCCAAATTTTTGAATATTTTAATGAAAATATTTTTAGATGTTATTTATACCAGAAACATGGAGCAAACCTATTCAAGAAACAATTTGACAGAACTTCTGACCGAGTTCTCATGTTTGATCAAACACTGGTGTGATCATGAGTTTTGGCTAGCGAAAATATCGCTGGAGCGTCATTGAAGTGGCCAAATATATTTTTTATAGGATTTATAGGGAATTCCAGAAATTTAGATACTAAAATTAATGCGAAAAGTATTCCTTCTTTGATATTAAAATGTCATGGCTAGCGTTTCCTGAGCCCCATAGAGCTAAAGTTGGTTGATTGTTTTGAGTTTATAATGTATAAGGTTTGAACTTGTAGTTTGCCATGTTTAAATAATTTTGTTTTTATGATAAAACTAAAAAAAAGGAAAGCATCAAAGTTCTAACATCGATTTAAGAAAATATGAATTACCTAAACCAAACATTAGGAGATTAACAAGTCAGGAAAGTCTAAAGATACAGTAGTTCCACTATATATATATTAATGTGAACAGTAAAAATCATACATTTTTATAACACTCCTGGCTTTGAGGTAACACATGTCAAATAAAATGAGCATCATGTGTAGCTCAAACTTTCTGAAAGCTTATTTAGTAGCACTTTAGATAATTGCAAAATACTTTTAAAAAAATCTATATTTTGCTAACAGAGATGAAAAAAATACTTATGATTAATCTTCCCGCAATTGCGGAATAGTGATTACTTAGCAAGATTTTAATAACCTTTCATCAGCAGACTCTCTAATGCTGTATAACAACTATTTTAACTTTAGCTACAGAGAAACGCTTACATATAGATCTTAAGGGAGTTGTGTTACCACAACTTATGTGCTAAAAACCTGAGTAATTACTGTGAGCAAAGTATCCCTTCGTAGTAAAACATTGATTCATACCACATGGAGAACTGCATGTCAAAGCCCTACATCTCAAAAATGTGTACCAAGTCTTTTCACTTGAGAATTATCTTTTTTGAATTTTTTTGAGAAAAAGTTATCATCATGTACTTGATTGTCTTGCCTATTTTTTATAGTTTGTCGTAGCTGGAACATAATTAATATTGCTAAACGTAGGTGTGTAGTTATACTTTTTCTTTAATTATGTATACGGTTTTATTTTGTCTTTAATTTTTTTGCAAGAGTGATTTTTAATTCATTTGCTTAAAGAAGAAGAACCACTGAAAACTGAAAAAATAATTGCAATGAAGTATGAGGTGTCAGAAAACCTGCTATACTTTATGTTATAATATAATTTGTTATACGAAAGAGATTTATATCATCCTGTGTTGTATATTATATCATTAATATTAGTGATAGTTTTATGAACTTCGGAGCTGTTTAAAGTTCTGAGTTGGTTCCTCAGATCATTAGATTCAGCTCAACCTCATCTCATCGATTGCCACAAACCGAATGCTCCTCAGACACAGTGGTTTATCTTTTAAAGCTTTGTCTAGCACAACTTTTAAATAATTACAAAACTCTCATAAGAATAATCAATACTTTACACTGTTATCACTTTTGCAGATGCATACAGATACGTAAACGGTTTTTGATGTGACGTCTGTTTAATGATATGGTTTCCCAGTAATCACCTCTGGTGTCAAACAAGCATTTACTTAGCAAAATACAAGCTAGAACACTTCAGCTAAAAACCTTCAAATGTTGCTTTATAAGTTTTCCTGTTTACTCTAAATAAACTGCCTAAGGAAAGAAAAAACTCATATTTAGTTAGACTGGCCCTCAACCATAAAAATAGTATTTACAAGTCTCATATTTTGTTATTACTTTACTTAAAATTTACAGCAACTCCACCAGTAATGAATTAAAAGCTTGCAAAAAAGTTTGGAGATTTGGCGAGCTATTCTTTATGTGCACCCGCTCCTACTCATTGCACTATTTTAACACTTATCAGAGTACATTTATGATGCCTTGTTATGTAGTATTGTGGATTTTGTTCAAACTGAAAATTTTCCCACCATTTCTTGGTGCATTAAACTTTACATGTACATAATTTAAACACTTTTTCCCTACAAAATTTTATGAAAAAAAACATTTTTGTTTTGCATGTTCAAATCAAATTTTAAGCCCCTGCGACTACCATAAACAGAAATGAATTTAGGCTATATGAAATTTTAGGCTATATGAAATTTTAGGCTATATAATTACATATATTAAATCATTTTACAGTGTATACTATATCAATAGTGCTGCTGATAGTTTCATGAACACTGAAGCTGTTGAAGTTTCTGAGTGTGTTCTTCAGATCCTTAGATTCAGCCGAAACACATCTCATTGAGTGTCACAAACCAAATGCTCATCAGGCAGAGTGGTTTATCTTTTAAAGCTTTGTCTAGCACAACTTTTAGATAATTACAAAACCCTCATAAAAATAATCAATACTTTACACTGCTATGAGTTGAGCAGAGGCAAACAGATATTTAATTGGTTTGTGCTGTGATGAATGGTTATTACACTGGATACCTAGAATTCATCTCTGGTGACCGAATGTGTGTTTTTTTTTAAACTTTCAAGCTGCTACAGACGATATATCAACAACAGTGTGCAGTTAGTTGTAAGAGAGCTATAAAACTTAAACAAAAAAAGCTGGAGTTAACAAACTGCTAAAATCTTGTAAAAGTTTATTTTATGCCCGTTGCTAAGATTTCTAATTTTCAGGTTCTTCGAGCCATAGTTCAGAATGTTTCTCTGAGTGGAGATTGGAGTTTTCTGGAGTATTGATGTTGCACTCGCAGAAAAATAGAGCACCTCATGCAGTCTTTGCATACCAGAGAAATATGATGGCTCTATCTGAAAAATACTATTGTATGAGTAAAAGGGTTTTTGGTTGTTTTACATTGTGTCCCAAATGTTTGAATATTTCAATGAAAACATTTTTAAACGTCATGTATACCAGAAGCATAGTGTCTCTTATTCAAGTGACAATTTGACACAATTCCTGACCGAGTTCTCATGTTTGATCAAACACTGGTGTGAACATGAATGTTGGCTAGCGAAAATATTCCTGGAGCACCATTACAGTAGCCAATTGCATTGTTTATGGAATTTATAGGTGATACCAGAAATGCACATACTCAATTTACTGCTAAAAGTATTAGTCCTTTGATATCAAAATGTTACGGCTAGCGTATCCTGAGCCCCGTAGCACTAAAGTTAGTTGACTGCTTTCAATTTATATTGCATAAGGTTTGAACTTGTATTTGAAGTTGTTTGTGTAGATAATTTTCCTTTTATGATAAAACTGAAAAGTAGGGAAATATCAACGTTCTACTATTGATTTAGGTAAAACTGAAAATTTTAGAGGTAAAACCTTACTAACCTGAAAAAAATAATTGAAAAGAAGAAGTTCTAAACCTACTGCTGCTAAAAAAAAATTTTCAATTCTGCTTTTGCAGCATAATTTTTTATAATTCACGCAGTAGCAATATTTCTCTAAACTTTGTGAAACTAAACCAAAACAAAACTACTTTGAAAGAACCAGGAAATTTACTCATAACGGACTTCATAGTTTCATTCACACAAATGAATAAGATATACATGTGTTTATATATTCTTTATTGTACTACATTTAAGACACCAAAAGAGTCTTCACCCTTGATGACAACAACGGTGTATATATCAGTAAAGTTTGTCAGTTCAGCCAGTACAACTGCATTCGATCAAAACTTTTGACAAAGCGGCTCCATACTCCCAAATACCTAAACCAAACATTAAAAGAATAACAAGTCAGGAAAGTCTAAAGATAGTTTCTCTATATATATATTAATGTGAACAGTAAAAATCAAACATTTTTATAACACTCCTGGCTTTGAGGTAACACATATCAAATAAAATGAGCCTCATGTGTAACTCAAACTTTCTAAAAGCATATTTAATAGCACTTTGGATAATTACAAAAATACTTCATAAAAAAATCTATATTTTGCTAACCGAGATGAAAAAAAATACTTGTGTTTGATCTTCCCGCAATTGCGGAATAGTGATTACTTAGCAAGATTTTAATAACCTTTCATCAGCAGACTCTCTAATGTTGTATAACAACTGTTTTTAATCTTAGCTACAGAGAGACTCTTACGTATAGATCTTAAGGGAGTTGTGTTACTACAACTAATGTGCTAAAAACCTGAGTAATTACTGTGAGCAAAGTATCCCTTCAAAGTAAAAAACTGATTCTTACCACATGGAGAAATGCATGTCAAAGCTCTACAGCCCAAAAAAATTGTACCAAGTTTTTCACTTTTTAAGTTTCTTTTCAATAGAGCTCCTTTGTTAATTTAAAAAAAAAGTTGAGACAATGTACTTTATTGCCTTGCCCATATTTTATAGTTTTTCGTAGCTGGAACATAATTATGATTGATGAACGGACGTGTGTAGTTATGTTTTTTTTTCAATTATGTATGCATTTTTATTTTATCCTGTTTTTTGTTTTATTTAAATTCCATTTTTAAAAGCAGTGCAATTATAGCAAGAGGGATTTTTAACTCATTTTCTTAAAGATGAAGAACCATTGAAAACTGCAAAACAATGGCAATGAATTATGAGGGGTCAAAAAACCTGCTATCTTTGTGTTATAATATAACTTTTTATATGAAATAGTTTTATATCCTCCTGTGTTGTATATAATATCAATAGTACTGTTGATAGTTTCATGAACACTGGAGCTGTTGAAGTTTCTGAGTGTGTTCTTCAGATCCTTAGATTCAGCCCCATCTCATCGATTGTCACAAACCAAATGCTTATCAGGCAGAGTGGTTTATCTTTTAAATCTTTGTCTAGTACAACTTTTAGATAATTACAAGACTCTCATAAGAATAATCAATACTCCACTTTGTTATTCTTTTTGCAGATGCATGCAGATACGTAAATGGTTTTTGATGTGATGTCTGTTTAATGAATTGGTTTCCCAGTAATTATCTCTGGTGTCAAAAAAACAGTTACATAACAACATACAAGCTAAGCCTTTTTAGGTAAAAACCTTCCAATGTTGCTTAATAATTTTTCTGGTCTACTCTAAATAAACTATCTAATGAAAGAAATAGATCATAATTAGCAAGACTGACAATTAACCATAAAAATAGTAGTCACAAGTCCCATCTTTTGTTATTACTTCACTTAACATTCAGAGCAACTCCACTAGTCATGAATTAAAAGCTTACAAAAAGTGTAAAGAGTTGACAAGCTATTCTCTATGTGCACCAGTTCCTACACATTGCACTATTTTAACACTTATCAGAGTACATTTATGATGCCTTGTTATAAAAAGTTGTAGATTTTGTTCAAACTGCAAATTATCTCACCATTTCTTGGTACATTAAACTTTACATGTACATGATTTGCCCACTTTTTATGACTTTTTATATTTGTCTAGCTCAGACATGTGATTTTGGTGAAAATATGCCATCATATGAATAAGTTTTTTGTTGATCAATATACATTACATGTATATACCAAACATTATCAGAAGTTTGACAGTCATACTTCTCTGGTTGGGATGTCGCTCAGATGTATCTGATAAGCTTTATTGATATATTTGTATATTCATAATTTCAAATATTTAGCTGCTCTTCATTATATTTTTAAAGAATGAAATCTGTTTGTTCTTCATAAAATCAAAAAGCGTAAACTGAAAAAAGCTACATGTAGTAGCAGTGAGGCTTTTCAAAAAAATACATGCGTTGCGCAATATCCTTAAAATTATTTTCATGTAAACCATTACTTTAAATAAAATAAAAATCAGTTTTGTCATGACGGAATACGCCAAAAGTTCAAAATCTGTTAGATGAACTAACAAATTTGAGGCTTATTCACACTATATCACCATATCTCGAGACTGATGCCGCAATAGTTCGGTGATCATTGATGATAACAATGTCCATATTATCACACAACCATCAGCGTTGGCATGATCAAATAGTTTGTGACGTAGTGTTCCCATTTTTCTCTTCAATCTATCATGGAAAAAACCGTCTTGTTTTTGCATGTTCAAATCAAATACTAAACCCTTGCGACTACTGCAAACATAAATGAAAATTCACGCTATCCTTGAAAGCGAAATACTAGCGCCGAAATGGTTTACATTATCCAATCTGTCATCAGAGATTGACAAAATATTGGTAAAGTTTGACAGATGCAAACGTTTTTGAGATATCTGCAACCTGGATCTGCAACTATCCGCTCATGGTTCCTATTATCGAAGATGAGTGACCAAAGGAAAAGGCCAGCATACGACGATATAGTGTGAACCAGCCTCTAACCAGAAAAAACAGTTACATCAGAAATTAGAAAACAAACTCATTTAATCGGTGCAATAGTTCATTTACATACCATTAATAATCATTAATTGGTACATTAATTTTTTTGTTTGATGTAATCACACATAGCTTTCAAAGCAACTGCTAACAAAACTAAATAGGTATCTAAAGTAAAGTACAAATTTCTTTATAAACATCATTTTTCGTAAAAATATACCTGTAAAACGTTTCACTCGTTGTTGGAGCATCTTGGAGCTCAGACCTTTCCTCTTGCTGAAAGAAAGTGTGCTAGTGCATCACATTGTGCAAAGCGTTATTTTTATACTTTTAAAATAATCAATATGACCTGCTCTTGTTTAGAAAAATTTATAAAGAATACCTGTGAAATGACCAATCACGTTTGTTGTAAATTGTGATTATGAAACAGGCAGTATTACAGGTCCGCCGTGCAATCGTTGCATGAAGGAAACTCACTTAGTTGTAGCATTACAAAAACAGATATTTGCTTTTACTACACTCACTAATACTACTTAATACTTTGGCTCAGTCAATTTATTATAACTCTAATAGTCACTCAGTCAATTTATTATAACTCTAATAGTCACTCATCAACACCTTGACCTTGAATGTCAATGCAACCGTGACCACATAATCAACATTGTGCAAAAGAATTATTTTGTGAAGCTCTGACCAAAATATTCAAGTTTTCATAGTTGACAAGCGAGATTGTCTGTGTAATCCCTGACACCTGTTTTGAAAATTTTCTCAAATTGCTAACATTGTGTATTGCTAATATTGTGAATTTAAAGGAAAAACTTTCAGAGTTAGTGAGATACCTATTTTGGTAAGAAGGCGCTAAATTAATCATGTTTAAGTGATATATAACCCTGATTTTATTTCTAGTTTATTATTATTATTATTAATAGTTTTTATTATCATTATTATTTTTCTTATTCGTTAGTATTAGTAACCCTACGTTATGACAAGCACTCCTGGTTCTACCGGAAAGCCGTTATTAAATTTTAACGCGCACTCGACAACTTATTTTTTCTATTCGGGCTGGTCTAATCATGTAGTCATAATCTGATCTGTGACTCATGCTTTTTGCCAAATGGCAGGAACCATTCCTTCAGTTTTTTCAATTATCACAGGTAACCAAAAGGCTCCCCATATTTGTCAGATGATGATATCCCGAGCGAGTTTCTCAGTCATCTGTTTTTTTTTCTATACTATTACATTGGTTTTAGAGTGAGGTACGCTAGTTGGCCAGCCACCATCGATGACCAAATTCAGCAAATCAGTGGCTCTAAAGGTTTTTGAGACACTGGTTGATGTATGCATGCTTTGTATATCCTTTGTATCCAAACAATGTGAGCATGCTCTTGAAATCCTCAGTAACAAAACGTTCTTGGTCAAATGTATTTGTTTAAAACTTTTATTATTTCAGTTTGTTTACAGTTATATAATGAGCTTAAGCAAAATGAACCACTGAGCTTGTTTTTCTATTTCCAAACAAATTACCTATTTGAATGCTTGTTTGAACATGCATTTAGTGACAGTGAACAAAATTTAGTTTTATTATCTGTACTTCATAAAGTTAAGCTCATCTGATTTTAGTTTTTATTTGTTTAGCTGTGGGTTCCTTTGACCAGGCAGCCAATGCATGTGTTGCTGTGACAGGTGGTTTAGCAGACATGTTTTACACAACAATAGACTCCAGCAAACTTTGTGGACACCACCAAAGAACCCTCAACCGTTATTATACATTGACTAGCTGTGCTACCTGGCGTTATAATGGTAAGTTTTAAAATTTAATAACTTGAAAAACGTGTTTCGTTGAAATAAATTAGAAGATGAAATTAAAATTTAAAGGTGTTTAATTGTAAATCTGAAATTGCTAGCAACTAATGGCTAAATATAGTCGGTTTCGCTACGATTACAATCAAAAACCGTTTGGTATACAGTTATTCGATTTCAGTTCGTTTCAGTGTTGGCATGCAAAATTGGCATATAGGCTGATATCGTAGCTTATAAGAACTAATCATCATCATTAAAAAATAGTGCTAAAATACTATTTTAACCTTAGTAACTATAGGTAAATAAAATGATTTCAGTGAATTTAGTGGCTATGGTCTGCGCGCCCAAGATAATATAACATTACAATGTACTATGTAAAGAGTTTACCTTCAAGACAAATGCATATCATAAACGGTGAATCTAACTTGAATGCATTAAGTTTGCTAAACACATACTTGTAGGAAGTTTTAGTATGTATTTTAGAAAATCTTTAATTTTTAACATTAGTTATTTCATAGCAAAAAAATTTGATCGGATCCTGGATATTATACCGTATAACGGATACAGATAACTTGCCATCGCAAGTTTAGCAAATTATATTTTTTATTAACGTATATAATCAGTTCAAAATTTGCCAAATTTTAGTTTGAGATTAATTATTATGGAGTCAAATAAACTAATCCCAATGAAAAAAACGAATATGCATTGCGTTGCATATTCTTAGATCCCAAAATAGTTCTGAACAGAAGCATCGTAACTCGTCTACGCTGAAGGCTGAAATAATGAGCATGCGCATTGTGTATATATTATTTTTAAACATCTTAGATCATTATGGCATTCTAGCTCAGTGGTAGAGTGTCTGGATTAAAAAGTTCTCATAAAATCATCGTGAGTTCAAATCCGTCGCGACGCGTGTTTTTAATATCACTATTTTAAGATCTGTACCCGGAATGCGTAGCAAAATATTCGCATATGTATCTACATACAGACATACTTTGAGAAATATATACATAGTTATAGTAACTAAAAGCAAGTGCATAAGCATAAAAAAGAGAATTCTACACTAAAAACCTTAAAGATAATTAGTGGAGCATGAAACAATAGAAAAAAGTATTAAGAAGAAAATAAACTTTTAGTAATAACGCAACAAATTTGTTTCATGCAATGCACTCCTCAGGCGCAGTTGGACTAGAATGATGAGTTGTTACAGTACTGAAATGCTAGAAATGGACTCGATGTTTTAACCATATGATTTAGTGCTAAGTGTAGCCAAGAAGTTACTCATAGCATGTATGCAATGAGAAGATAACTCATTTATTTTATTCAATTTGCTCAAGTGTGGTTTGCATATTATGAAGTATTTTCCTGGTAAACAGCGTTTGCATTATTTTGTTTGTTTATATATGGTTGTTCTTTAGCTAAAATTTTCCATATTATCTTGTATGCTGAGTTGCTGCCTTTCAACTTTTAAATGTGCTTGCTAAGTTCTGTGTGGTGCTGGTTGTTTTGGTGGAAAACGAGGCCTCATGATTGTTAAATCTAGTTTCAAATTCTATTGGGCAAAGTACTATGTAGATTTCTTTGTGGTTGTTTTTATGTTTATTCACTGTTGCTTGGTATATCACATTCCTAGCTCGGCATTTTCCTTCCAAAGCGCTATTGTCCTTTTGTCTGCAGTTGCAACTTTTTTCTTTGTCTTCTTCTTGTTGTGTAATAGTTTTACTGAGCTTTTTGTTGCTCGCATCAATAATTGCATTCATGTTTGGCATTACTGAGTAGCTGAGTTTTAAAGGGAGGGTGAAAACAATTTGCTGATGAAAGCCAACTTTTACCCTATTTGTTTTGTGTAATTTACAACGCTTAGCAAGATATAAATTATTTCTTACAACATTTAAATACTCAAAACATAATTTTAAAAACAAAAAATGCCCGTGCATTCACATATAACTGAATACAGAGTCTTTTTTTAACTGCATATTTTGCAAAAATCGGATAAATAACGGCATTGGAAAAATGTGTGTGAAACGGACTCGCCACTAAGAACGCTGATTCTTAATCAATCATCCAATCACGCAAAACGTAGCGTTTGACTTGCTTCGTTATTATCTAATGTGATGGAGACCGCACGTTCCCGCAATTGTGACAACCCAGAAACAAGTGCTCATATGAAAAACAATCTATGATTGTTTTTGCTAAAACGTATTGCTAAAAAATTTCAACAATAATTTATTTATATCATTATTTTATTACACTCACAATACGAAGGCTAAAAGACTCACTGCTAAACCAACTATTCCTTGCTCGTCTACGGGTACCTTGGAGAAAAAAACCGAAAAGATATTCCTTCATGCGTTGTTTCCTACATAATGTTGCCTGATCTAAATGGGAGTTATGTAGGCTTCAAAAATATAGAATCAGAAAATGATGATCAGAATGACGCGGAGGAAATAGAGCTTGTTGTTATGAATGAAGGAAATCAATGTAAGTTCGGATGTGAGTTGAGAAAAATATAGTTTTCAGAAATATTTTAACTGAATATGACAGCATCTTTACTTAGCTGATGTTCATGTCTTGTACGGTGAATAAGTAATTTTAACAAAATAATACCATCATAATGTGTGGTTTGATGAATAATTATTTTTCAATAATTCGACTTGTACCAGGACATGAAAAAACCACATTTAGCAGTTTACGTTACATAAATCTAAGTCATGTTATACAAAGAACAGCAGAATATTTATAATTTGAATAGCCTGTTATATTAATTTAATCAAAACGATACCTCATATAAAACTAAGGATTGGGTAAAACTTTCATGTGAAGCTTGAGCTGTGCATTTCTATTGCTGTTCTACCTTCTGGCTTTGTAAGTTGTTTTAAAAGTGGAGCTGCTAAGTCCTGCAATTTATATATTTATATTCATTCACAATATAACTATTATCTACATGTAGAGCAATTAAAAATATAACAAGCCGGTTGTTTTTTTTTGTGTGTTGCACCATCATCATACTAATTTCAGAATGTTGTACAGTACAGTGTTAAAGTAATTTAGGACTGCATGGTGACTGCATGTTCATGCATTGTTCTGTAGACTGTGTGAGAGTGACTAATTGAACCAACATCTTGGTGCAAAAATGTGCTTTTAATACCTTGCAGCTTAGGTATGACTTACTGCCGGTACTTTTGAAGTTGATCCCATAGATTTCTTACAGATAATCTTTAAAAGCTCCTATCGAAACTCAAACCTCTTTCTAGCCTACAAATTTCTTGTGCGAAAGCCTTTAGCTTCTTTAGCGTAACATACTGTCTTCAGTTTCACATCACTATCTTTAATAAATAATTTATAATAATTAAAATTTAATACCAGTTATCGATTGTGTTAATACAAATTCTGCATAAATTTATTTTTAATGTTGTACAAGCTGTAAAAGTTGTATCCTTGCTGAAGAGTAGTATAATCCATATATAATTTTATTGTAGATACAGCTTAGTCAGAACTTCTCTTCCCACATTCGTGTTGTGATCTATCACTGCTAGTTTGATTCTCGTAAAATATCCTGGGGGATCAAAGTCTATTCGCTTTGGTGCATAACTTGATATTAGGTTGTGGAAGTTTTCTAAAGCACCAGTGTGATGGCCATGGTTCAACAGACGCAATGTGTTTAGCAGTATCGCTTGCCCTAGCGCATCACAAAGAACTTTGTGCCCTGCACTTCCTGAAATTTCACCTTTCTTTCCATTTCTCTGCAAACATATTAAATTATTCGTTGTTATTTTTCAAAATATTGTAAATCTGCAAAGTTTCTGTTTATTCAAGTGTCAACCAGCTGCAGAATATTTACCATTTTTACAACCTATGTTTAGTATTACTCTACAGGAGGAAAATTTTTGATGGTTATAAAAATTCGCGATTTCGCAAACAGTCAATTCCACGAATTATTAAATTCAGCAAAATATTAGTTCTATTTTTAATCGCAAGGAAAAATAACTACTGCCTCAAAAATAAAAACTAGCCGCTAGGCATAAATACTAAACGTAATTGAGGTCCAAAACCTTTTTAAAATCATTGCTGGCGCTTTGAGTTAACCCCATTGCCAATGGATCACATTTCTTTACAAAATTATTCAAGCTTGTCACAAGATATGCAGAATGGCATCATCTCAAAAGTAGCCACTGGGCAGAAGTCCTAAACGTAGCCGAGTTCTAAAACTTCTTTAAAATCATCGCCAGGGCTTCGAGTTTTATTGCCATTGCATCAAACTTTACAAAATTATTCAAGGTTTGCACAAGTTATTCGGCATGGCTTCGTCATTGCAAAAATCTCATCTGCAGTTTTTTGACATTAAAATCAACTCCATCAATCTCTAAAACCATAGTTGAAGACAAAAATGATTCTGATCTGGACATTATGGTATGTAGATGATTTGCTGTGCAGATACGTTTTTCCATAAGTAACTGTGTTAGTTAATTCTTTTGTTTAAAAACTCATCACTTTCACTAAATACATCAGCTATTGTTTTTGTACTTCCTTAACACTTATTAATATTTTTCTTTTTGTGTTTACTGCAGATTGAGAATAAAATATTACTTATTCTGATTATGAAAACTAGAGAGAAGTAGTAATATTCGTCAAGGCAGAAATATTGGCAGAGAAGCAACTCGTCAGCCTAGACCCCTTCATCAACAACAACTCCTTGATATCGCTGCGGCAAACATGATTATATTATATATTTAATTTCATGTATAGATATATTATAATTTAATACAAACTTGAGTGTACGAATAAATATCTCAAATACAAATAATATTTTACAAACGATGAATGGAATAAATATAAACAATTTAGTCCATATGGCGATTGTCTAGCAATAAAATTAAACTGGTACTCTTGATAAGTAAACACTAGCGTATTATGGTGCTTTCTGACTAGTTATTTTGGTAATAGCAGCTCTATATTGCTGTCACTGTTTTGGGTAGATGTTAGAGGCGATTCTCTTGCTACCACATGGCTGGTAAGGAGGTTATCATCGGAACTCTCCTCATGGCTTACTATTGCAAAGTTCTTCCGGTTGGCCAAAACTTTGTGCTCGTAAAGCGTTTTTGTTCCTGTTTCAAAACAAATATATTCTTCTTGTTAGCAGCTGTGGTCACTTCTACCTCAATTTCAAGGCCTCCCTAAATGATTGGTGATCTTCTAAGAATGACATCTACAACCCTTGCAGTCATTGCGCTTTTGTGTATAAAGAAAAAACTCTCTCTCACACTAAAACAAATAGCAAAGCGGTGGGGATGGAAAAAATAAACATTGCGTTTTACCGAAAAACTAAAGGAAAATTCAACTAATTTAGTAAATGGTTTTGAAGAAAACTCATTACTTATAAGCTGTTGGTTCATCAAAGGCCTCCAAATTGATGAATATTGGTGAAAACCTCTGAATGCAGCAAAAGATTTATAGCTTAGCACGATCGACTCGTAGTTGTAAACTAAATAGAAACTGAAACACGCAATGTGCACATAATTAAATCTACTGCTAGCGGCAATAGAGTTAATCCTTCATAAAGAGTGACAGTGTTCAGCCGCGAAAAAATTAATCCGCAAATATGCATGAAATGGCAAATTTTGCGAAATTTAACTCCCCAAATAAATTCATCCTGCAGGGTATGCAATAAATGACTACATCCTCCTATATCACGAACCAAAGGTATTGTAAGTGATATATAAAATATTATATTACACATTTGCCTGTGCTTTGTAATTTCTGAATATATGTTATTAGAATCAACATACAGCTTTCATGCCAACATCTGGTGCAAATAATATATTTTTTCATCACTCACAGATAAATTGGTTTATGAGAGCAACGGATAAACTTGTTGTGTCCTGGAAAGCTCCTATGAATATTAGCGACATGGTATCTTAAGCTAAGTACCATCTCAATCAATAGCTCAGCATCGCCTTCACATTGAACCGCAGAATACCACACATGGTTCTTTATTTCCTTTGTCCAAGGGAGCAACTCTTTTTGTTCTTTGCACACACTTTCTCTAGTCAGATTTTTGGACAGATTCTCGGTCCAATGCCATACATCCTATCAAAAAATTACAAATAAATACCACTAAAGTTTATACGTTTGAAATGTTTCTAAACCATTACCTACAGTGTCACCACCAGTACCTCAAATACTATCTCGTTAACCGCTATCTACCACCATCACCAATGCACACTAACACTACACATAGTTAAATAGTGATACCTGATTGTAAGTATAAGCTAATCGCTTCATGCGATCTGTAAAGCCTACATTAGTAATGGTAGCATGAATATAAAAATAGTAATGCAATCCAAATTTTTTGATTATAGTCAAGTGGGGTAAGTGCACCATTGGGGCAAGTGCACCAGCTGTTGATATTTTATCAACCAATCCCTGCATAGCTGTCTATGAGTTGCAGGACTATTACCCATGATCCTCTACAGGAAGCTATAGTCCCTGCATTCTGGATTTCAAATTTTTTGTGAAGTGAGCAACAAAAACGTAAATGCGCTATTTAAGTAGTTGGCTTTAAATTTAGAGCTGTTCACTGATAATTTTATAACTTTCATTTTAGTGGATACTTGTTTTGGCTAACTATTGAGTGCAACTGGTGTCTGTCCATAGAATACTTTTTTTCTTGTTTTAATCCAAACAAATAATTTTGTATTATTTTAACTGGGGTGGTGCACTTGCCCCTGATAATTTTAGAGACAGGGGCAAGTGCACCTATGTAGTACACATTAACATTAACCTATGTGCACCTTAATATATAACAAGGGCAGGGCAAGTGCACCACCCAGCAAACATGTAGTTCTCCATCAAAAGAGACGGTTCAATCTCATTTTAAGTTCTCCAATCTCTATAGTCTTTTTTGTTATACTTTTGAGTTAGTCTATGTCAAATTTGTGGTTCACTTGAGTAAAACTGGTCACTTGAATTGCAATGGTATAGAATTGCTAATTTTTAAAATTTTAATGTTCAATACGATCAACATTTCGGTGGTGCGGTACAAGCTCAAAAAAACTATTTTTTTCATCTCTATTGAATTTTATATAATTTCAATATCAGCAATTTGGTGCATTTGCCTCTGTTTATCAACCAATGCATAACAATGGAAAAGAAGGCTAGGTGGTGCGCTTACCCCTGTATATGGGGTAAATGCACCACCTGGACATACATTTTTTAGCGCTTCATATAAAGCAATGATATTTAATTAACAGTCTTTTAGTGCTGATATTCTTGCTCAGAACATTCTGAAGTTTCACAATGACAACTATTAGACTCAAATATTTAGTTAAAGCAAAGCAGCAAGACTGCGAAATTGAATTACCCTTTTTCGATGGTGTACTTACCCCACTTGACCCTATATTAGGAATGTATTTTATGAACAATTAAGACATTTCTGACAATCCAGACCGAGCAGAAAATTTAAATTCCCCGTTGCAAAGATATTTCTAGCTTTTACTCAGTTAGCCAAGTTAACTCAAGTGACTCAGGTTAAAGTCAAACGTATGAAACTCAGCCTGAGTCTCATTGTCACGCAGTCATGTTAAATCATTGCTTTGCCCTCATGTACAGTGCTAAAAATTTCTAACTATTATAGTTATAAATTTATATTATAAAACTACTAAATTGGTTATTAATATTTATTTAAAATTATTTATAAATCACTTACCGTTGAGGTTTTTCTGTTCGATGATGCCCTCTTGCTGTATGGTACAACAACATTAGAGAATGGAGCTTCTCCTTTTTTCACCCTTAATCTTGTGGCTGTCCCAAAGTTTTCAGAATGAAGCTGGCTCTCATGGAAGTGCCCAATGCACACGGCCGCACTAGCAGGTAATCTGCGAAAAGTTAAATAGGCACGCTTTGCTTTAGACAGCCACAATTCTGCTAAATTTGGCGACTGAGAAACAGGTACTATAAAAGAAGTTATGCCACGACTTCTAATGTCATATTCGCAACTAGCAAAGAGACATCTACGCATTGTAACTAACTGATTGTGGCTAAACAAGAAAATTCAAATGCGTTAGACATAATCTCACAAAGGAATAAGTTACCGGAAATGGCTGAGTTACAACTCAGTGATGGTCCGAGGTGGAAGCTCGAAAAAATATTTTCAACTTTAAACTTGCTTAACTAGTAAAAGTATCTGGTAAAATTCTGTTTTCTCATTCAATTAACGTTGTATAATGCATTACCAAGCATATAAAACATTCTTAAAAATACATATTTATTTTTACTTTGTTTCACTCAGTTTGGTTACTCTATGAAAAATGTACCAATACCAGAAAATCAAATTACCAACAAAGATTAATAGAAGTGACCGAGAGGCTAACTCACCAAATGAGAAGTAAAGCTTACTTTTACTTGAACCCAAATCAGCAACCAGAAAAAAAATGAAAATAGGGATTTAAAACAAAGCAACTGCCACCTTTAATAAAAGAATTGTCAGATTTTGAAAATAAGATAACCAAAATGGTAAAAAACATAAAATTCAAGCCATACACCAATGAGCTTCAACGAGACTACTTCAAAACACTAAGACAATACAAGCAAACAAAAAATACGTGTACTTGTCAAAGCCAACACAGCAACCAATTTACACAGACTTGAAAATAATGAATACAACAAAATGTTGCAAAATAATGTGACTAAAAATACACAAACATTGACAAGACAGCAGTAAACCAAATTAAATCAGAAGACAAAGAAAAAGCACACAAATTAGGAATTGAAAAAAGGAATATATATATATATATGTATGTATATATATATATATATATATATATATATATATATATATATATATATATATATATATGTATATATATATATATATATATATATATATATACATATATATATATATATATATATGTATGAATGTTTGACATGTCGAAGTAGTGGAACACTGTGGTACATTCCCCTGACACCGTATTTTAATATTTCTCTTTCAGTGTTTGCTGAAACTGTCTGTTTGTCAGAGATGGCCCCACGCCCTGTGTTTGTGTAAGTGACCTAGGAGAAGAGAATTACCTAACATCCAAAAATATGAAATTTTATTTATGCAAATTCATATTGTATGTGAAAAAACCTTTTTTAAGCATATATCACTCAATTTTTTTACCAACAAGTATTTAGTACCCTATGAAATACAAGTTTATTTGAAAAAACTAAATATGTGTGTGGTTGTGTTCGTTTTTCAAAGCTTTTCAAGTACCCGCATAAATAAGGTTAAAAGCTCCTTACTATCTGTTTTCAAATATAAAACTTACTTTTAATTGAGAACTTAAATAAAAAACTTCTTGTTTATGTGCACTTGAAGGTAAAACCTTTTTAATTATTTCATTCTTGTAAGGTTCAGTTTTTACTCCTGTTGAAGTTTGAAATTAACTTGTATTCCATATTAGAAGGTTAGTTCATGATCCTGTTTCAAATATTTTAACAATGGTAGTAACAAACTTTCTAGAGATTTTTAAAGTCTTGTTCAACCAGGTTTAACTTATAGCTTTTGAACCTGTTCGCTGATGGAGCTGCAAGCTAATTTTTAAGACCGCTTTGTACTGTGTTTTAATGATAATTTCCCAGCAAACGTTTTTACCTAAGCTCAGTGGTACTTGAAATTTAAAACAGAAAAGTGATGAATGCACATGTATTTTTTAATTTGCTTTGAATGTTATCTACTGCAGAAGCATACATATAACTGGTAGTAAAAATACAAATACTGCTTTGTTTTTATACATGTAAACATCAAGAATTTTTATTGCTAAAGTAACACAGATCCAAACTGCAACATGTACCTTTTTCGTTTGATATTTCAACATCAACTTGAATAGTTTGAATTAAATCGTGAATAAATAAAGAAGATTTTACCAGCAGAGCAATGAACCTCATCCAGTATAAACATTTGACAGTACTAAAAGGGATGTATTAGTTGAAAATTCATACTCACTTGAGTAGCACATAACTAACTTAAAAAATCTCATACCAAAATGTTTGTGTAAAAGTCTATCAGAAAAAGTTCTACGAGTTACAGCAAACCACATAAACCACTCAGCAATCACTGAGCATAAACTTTATAAAAATACAGTGTTGCAAAATCACAGGCTGTGTCTGCTATTATTGTAGTCTAAGCTTTTATGTAGACAACAAACATTATCACTGTGTTTGCATGCATATTTTATCTTGCATGAATATTGATTTTATTTCCTACTCTAAATATAACTATTGTGCCAGTCCTTTTTAAAACACCTTCGATATTTATGCATTGAGTTTCAACAAATACAGACAAAGAGACAGTCTCTAATGTTCTACTGTTATCTGATTTAGCAAGAAAATAACGAAAAGTTCACAAGCAAGGAGTAAACTGCTGCTAGGAATCTTTGTCACTCAGATATACAGATATATTTTAACTTAAAGAGCAAACAGCAGTAAAAAAGCTGCCGGAAGGCTTCTTCAAAACAGCCAAACAAATGTAGTTTTTAGTTGATAGTTCAGAAATTAACATAGCAATCTAATTGTTAGGTATTTTTAGGCAGCTTCTGTGAATCTATGTCTGCCTAGACACTCGAATATAGTTTAATGTATACTCAATATAAAATATCTTAGTTTTATAGATATAGGTCTAAGAGAGACTGAGGCTTATCTCACTGATCCAATAGAAGAAGGAGCCATGTCAAGGACTGGCTACTCAGTCAGTCGGTGACATGGAGCCACGCAGTGTGGATACATGTAGGTATTAACATGTAGTCATGTTACTAAGAGGAGGCAAGGAAGAGGAGCACAGAGGGAGGTAGGCAGACGCTAGCTATTCAACTACCAAGTATGGGTTGAATTTATGACTGCACGAGGCTATATGGAGAGCAAGAGAATTAAAAAACGGAGCATGAAAAAGACTTGCTACTTCAGTCATTGCACATTGACTTTACTAGTATATATTACAAATTCATCTGTCCTACAGCCCATGACCAAAGTAATATTGGAAAAAAATAAGGGTAATGCTGGTTGAGAATCACAATATTAGCAGCCAAATGGCACTGTGGTGCAATAGGAGAACTTCAATGGTAGCTGCAATGGTAGCTGTAATGTACTGGGTGTTATTATGTACAACAAACAGCAATAATGAAAGCAAGAAATTACATGTTGATATCTCTTCCCTGCAATAGAAATGCAATATTAGAAGTAAAATGGCAAGCTGCTGTCTAATATACACAGTTTGAAAAATGATTGCATTGAATGTAGAACGGTTTTGACAGCGGTCTGTAACAGAAAGCAAACATTAGCATTTGCATGTGTCTGAAAGTTAGTTTGCAAACTTGAGCAAAATGAAAAAATGGATAGTGATCACAGAAACCTTGGTTAAGTCGGGTGTGTGAGATTTAGAGTTATCTACACTAGCAGAAGGAGAAAACTCTCTGTTATTTTGCAAAAATTACTTGATTCCAGCTTAATAACAACATATTTTATGGTCAATAAACTGAATGCATGGTTACCATTAGTGCAAAGTAATAGTTCTGAGAAACTGGTTTTAAAGTTTAAGAAACGAAAAACAATGAAATGTAAACAATTTTGTTTACATTTCAAAATGTCCTAGCAACCAATATCAAACCGTTGTGATATTAATTTACATTTTTGAATTTATATCCAAAAATTCTGCTGAATTCAAAAATCTGAACAGATTTTAGTTGGTTGACATATATTCAGCTGTATATCTATTAGAAAATGTAGGCCTATTACTTAATTTTGCAGATTTTGAAAACGGCTTGGCAGTACCGCGATATTGGGCACAGCCGTAATATCATCAACAAAATTTTAGAAAAATAATAACAGTAACATGTTGCACACCATCGGTCACTATATACTTTGATTATGTAAATTCTAATAATTATTCTAATAATTAAATCTTATAATAATCTTATAAAAAAATGACAACCTTTCAGTACTTCTACGTTAATTCCAGAAACCTTCAGCAATTGGACAATGTAGTACACTAGTGAAATGTGCACGCTTTTTTTCGTGAAATGCACATGACTTAATATTTCTACTATCTTTTGCATGGCTTTATTGCTGTTTTGTTTGCCGATCTGTTTGCCGTTTTGTTCTGGTTAAAAAAGGCTTCTCAGGTTTTAATGGTGATTTTAGGCCAAATTAATCTGTTTAGCTATGTATTATCCGATTAGATGGGTAGGTTTTATGATATTGTTTCAACTTTTCAAAGACTTGTTAACATATTTAAATAGTTTTATATGTGTTTTGTATCATTATTATACTTAAACGACTCTACAGAAAAAAGGTTAAATTTTTTGATCGGATTTCGGTACAAGGGTTTGATAACGGCCATTGAGGGATAATTTATTGAGAGTTGTATGCGCATATGCATTTATCATAAAGCTCCCAAACACTCGCTTCGCTCGTGTTTGGTTGTGGGATTATTTGTTATTAATAAATATAAACCTTTTTATACTCGTAACACAGTTTGATTCGTTGTTGAAGAGTTAAAAACGCAATGCAAATTGTTTACGGAATTGTATCACTTTCATAAAAAATATAATACTTTTTAATTATTTTGTTTGTCTACATGCATGTATGTTATTCACAGAATACTCTACAGCTTTTTTCAACATAAAGCATGCATTAAAGCTCAAATTTATGCAATGATTGAAAAGCTATCATAAACTTAGCAAATTATTGACCAAAGCAATGATGAATGTATAGAATCAATTTATTTGATAATCTTGTATATTTTCCCAAGTAGAATACTATTAACCCAAAATGTCTACACTTGCCTGAAAGTTTCGTGAAGTCATAATAAGAAGAATGATAATAATATTACCAAAATTTAGCAAATTAAACTTTGTAAGAAAGTAATAGGAGCATTGTCTTTTTTTCTGGTTTTGCCTTGAATATAACATAATAAAAGTGATTGTTTTTATTAATATAATATTTAATTATTACAGAAATAATGTTGATGTTGTGAAAAAAAACATTTTTTGTAGTGAAAGAGCGTCAGATTGTTGCATTACAGTGAATAAAGTTATCATAGTAAACAAAAAGGCAGTTTTGGTTCTTCAACCATGTTAGTGGTAGCGCGGTACTATTCTGACACCAGCTCCAACAAATCAAATGTATTTTAGCATTCATAATTGCTGACCAATTTAATAGACATAAAGTTTGTTTAATGCAAAAACTTTCTTTATTTTCTTATAGTTTTGCACTGTTGTACATCAGAAAACCGTATCTCGGACACACTAAGAACCCTGTATCTAAAAGGATGCTGCTAAACAAAGGTTTTTGTTTCACAAAAATTGGCCCTATTGTCCAGTATACTTTATTTGAAAAAAAGGCCTTAAAATATTAGTGTCAAATTATAATATTCTAAAATGCATTAACTGATATGCCTTTATAATCAGCATATGATATGTAAATCAAAGTTTTATATACCTAGATATAGAGATAGGTATTTTATTCTTTATAGCTATTTTATTTTATTCTAGCTACAGATATACAATGTAGGTCTACAGTACAACTAAATAATAAATAGGATCAGGTTTTTTATTACTATTGTGATTTATAGCAAACATTTCAATTTATTGTTTAATTTGAAACCGATTTGTAATTGCTTTTTTATCAAGGTTTAAAAGACCATTTTTGTAACATTCATCATTGCTCATATTAACTACTTTTAACCTAATTATATTGTCTAGACCTTAGGTCAATATTGTATTAAGGCTTCCATCCTCTGAATGCTCAAAAGAGATGACCCATATTTTACCTACTGGTGTCTTCATTTTATCAACTCTTTTGTCACCTTTTACACAGGCTTTATAATAAAAGCTTGTTTTGCGCTCTGCTGGTATTTAAATACGAAAGATTTGATTCCAAAAAGTTGAAACTTCCATATTTACTATGTTTTTTAGAACTGCAATGTTTTGTTTGATGTATTATTTTCAACAAAGAATTCAACAAACAAAATTTTTTTTTCAATTATCAGCTGCTTCTAACTAAATCTGCAACATACCAAAAAAGTCAAAAACAATCGATAATCAAATTTGTTTTTTATTTAATTGATGCCCATAAATGACTAGCTAAAAGTTAACTGTCGGTATATAACCTAGAATGTAGGAAATAATTGTTTTTTTGAACATTAAAAGTGGTTTATAAGAAGAAACCGTATAATTTGGGGAACTTGCTACTCAATTGTAATTAATTTGAAGGAATATGATATAACTTAAAACCATAGGAGTAAAGCACATAAATTAACTTAATTCAAACTACACCTATACCTGGAGTAGTAAAATTATCTCATTCCATCTTCTTTATTATCAATCTATTGCCAACACAATGTCTTCAAAACGATACCGGTAAAAGACAATTTACGGGTGAGTTAAAAAGAAAATCCAACTACCCACTCGTCAGTAGTATGTTTAATAGTTTGTCCGTCTTTGTAGTGACTAACGCAAAGAAGTTTTCGCAAAGCGAACACTTGGTCATGGCGTTATAAATATGACTTAAGACCAATGACATGACCTGTTTTACGGAGACATACTTTCACAAAACCGTTTAACTCTTTAGACTACCTCTTATATTTCCATTTTTCAATTTTGATCTGATCTTTTTGTTAAGTTTTATATGTAAAAATATTTATTTTTTAGGTACTACCATTTATATTTTACTAAAATACTCCTACTAATATTTCATAGGGCAGCTACAGCAATGTTTTTTATTTGGCACTCGTCTGACTGCAATGAATGATCTAGCAACATGGCACTGTGTAGGTGTAGTGCTTATGTTGATATGGTATGATAGGATGGCATAGTGCTGTTTATGCATTATTTTTTCTAACTGTTAATAAACCTTGTTTAAACAAAATGTAGTATAATCATATAACAAAATTTTTTCAATGAGTTTAAATAACTTGAACCTGATAATCTAGTGATGAATATCACTAAATCTTGCTAAAGTATTCAATGGCACATTATACTAATTATTGAGAAATACATTGTAGCTTGCAGTTTTTGAAGGGATTAAATTTGGTAAAATGTATAGACAAATCATGGTAAATAAAAATTGTCGATTACACAGAGGACTCAAGTCAAAATATAAAATTTTACATTTACCGATATTTAAATATTAAATATTATTAAATTGATATTTTTACGTCATCTTGAAAACTTTAAAACAAATTATATTAAAATAATCCATAATCGAAATAAATTGAAGAAATGTTAGTAGCGGAGCAATAAACTTCATTCAGTATAAACATCTGATATTACTAAAAGGGAAAAATTCAAAAATCAGTTGAAAAAAGACAGTTGAAAATTCAATTGAAAAAAACAGTGGAAAATTCATATTTACTTGAGTACCACATAAAAAGCTTTAGAAAACTCATAATAAGATGATTGTGTAAAGGACTATCGAAAAAATTTCTTCGAATTATAGCAAATCATTTGGCAATTACTGAGTGTCAGCTTGATAATATTATACTGCTCTAAAATCACAGTCTACTTATGATATTTTATAATCTTAGCTTTTACGTAAAAAGAAACAATATCACAGTGTTTGCAAGAATGTTTTACGTTGCATGGTTATTGGTTTTATTTCCCATTGTAAATATAATTACTGCGCCAGTCTCTTTTTTAAGGCATCAATGATATTTATAAATTGAATTTCTACCAGTATATACAAAGAAACCTGGCCTATGTTTTACTGTTATCTTGATACTCTACCGCTGTATCACTGTACATGTAACACTTTATCACTGTATCTGTAGGCCTTTAAATGTATCCAATCCAAAGGTAAGTAACGTTTTGGGACGTAGTTGCTTTTTAAAGCATAGCCAAATATAGATGCATACTTTAACGACAAAAATATCTTGCAAGTAGCAAAAAGTTAGTTGAATATATAAATCCTACTCAATCTAATAAAATCATGATACCAAACCGTTTTAACTAAGCTCAGCTTTGCAGTATTTTTCACATCAAGAGTACGACTGATTACGTATCCTGATTCGCTTCATGTTTGTCATGGTATCTAGTGCAACGGTATAAATTCAATTCTACTTAAGTTTTGGTAAAAAAATTGAGGATGATAGATTATAAAAATGAAAACGTCACAAAAGCTGGAAAATGACAAACTTTAAAAACTCGCAAAACATCAAAAAAACATATTAGCTTACCAATGAGTGTGATTCATTGAAAACTGTTGAAAGAAATGAAGATGAAAAAATTGATCAATAAAGCTTCATACTTAAAGAAAACTAAACAAAAGTTGATGTATCGTTCAAGACAACAAGACTTTTGGTTAGAACTTTATTAGAACAAAAGTCTAGCCTTTAAAAAAAACACAGTGAATAACTAAATTTGCTCTATGCATGAATCTAAAGTAATACAAATTTTTTAAATTACTGCTCACAGTTTTTTTGATATCTACTTTAAATGAAAACTAATTTTATCTCTTGTTTCTACATGGATACTGCATCTGATATGATCATTGATTTTGCTTGACTCCGTAAAGTATATCCTGTGTACCTGTGTGTAGATGAGATTTTGTAGGCGTATATATATATATATATATATATACATATATATAATATATATATATATAATATATACATTATTATATATATTATATATATAATAATATATATATATTATATAAAATATATATATAATAAATATATATATATATATATATATATATTACACTACAAATATATAGATATTTGTAGTGTAAAATTGATTAAAATCAGTAAAAAACCTCTGCCTGTCCTCTGCATGCGATTACAAAGCATGTTTACCAATTGTATAAGCAATTTTCTCCTGTTGTGCGGCTAGAAACTTTTTGCTTTTAGCTTGCTTTTGTGCACGACCATACTTTCTTTGTTTTTTAGATTTTTCAGTTTATTTTGAAGACTCGATCTATCTCCAGATGCCATCATTATTAATAATAATTTAACGAACAAGCGCGTGTTACCCATCAATCGTTTCTGTTAGCTAAGCAACATTAAACAATGCAAGACCCCATTAACAATCAAAATGCTCTCTGCTTGGTTAGCTATTGGACTTAGCCGAATTTTCTATATAACGGCTTGGACATCTCCTGTTTTTTTGTTTGAGCATAATTTTAAACACAGTTTTACATAGGATGACATTATTTTTTTCCAAATTTTTAATTCACCATACAATTCTATAGTGCCAAAACTACATGTAGGTAGGAGTAACTTCAAAAAACCAAAATGTGACATCACTGGTTTTTCTATTGTGGTCTTCATATACTTTCGTGCATTCGTTTTCATAATTGTATCTTATAAAAAGGTTTTCATGTTGACATTGTTTTATTATTGTAAGGTGCTAATGCTGTGTCTGCCTTGACATCTTTCTGTCTTTGCTGTTATACATAAGAATTTTCTTTACACAACCACATTACTGCAGCACTGTTTGTATATACCATGTCAAAACACAGGCTGTAGACAAAGCACTGGTGAGCCATGATTAGTGTTTTAAGCCTGAAGAAGTCTCTATTCAATAAATGCTGGTGATAAGAACATATTTTGTAGAATTTCTTATTAAATGCAATGTTTGTTCATACCGCCAGTTTAAAAAACTTTAGTATGCCTAGCAATGACAATTTCATTGTCAGTTCTTTGTACAAAAATAAGACCACTCCAATTTGAGTGGTTTTAGACCAATGAATGGTGAACTAGCTGTGAAACCCATTGCAGATTTCCATTATTTTCACCAACATCTTTTACATGTATGACTGCGAATGTGCATGTATACCATGATCAGGGCAACAATTTTAGTAGACTGCATATTTGGAAGTTGTTTTACAGTATGAAGGACAACTCTCATTAACCCTCTTGCTGTAAGTGAATCTAATGGTAATGGTGATGCAGCTAGCGGTTTGAGTTTGAGGCCGTGGCCTCACTTGGGGATACACATGAGTTCTTGTTTTGCCCCAAGTGCGGCAGCAGTCTCCAGGCGTGCGCTCTGGATGAACGAGTTGGTGAGGGCTGGGCAATTGATTGCAAGGAAATTAATTGCAAAGCGGTTGGTGGAGAGGCGAGTGCAAGACAAGACAAGTGCCAGGCGATTGATTGCATAGTGATAGAGTGCAAGGCGATTGATTGCAAGGCGAGTTCGGGGCAACTAATTACAAGGCAAGTGTGAGGTATGTGAATGTGAGGAAATGCAAGCGTGCAATTGTCAACTGTTTGGCAAGTAAAGACTGGTCGGCCGAGTTGGGGACTCGGCGGCAAATGCGTACGATCAGCAACTGCAAATATAGATGGCTATGAACGAATGCATGAATCTAAACGCATGATACTGGAATATTAATAAATTTTACACGGATTTAGCTGTAAAACACATTGCAGATTTCCATTGTTTTCCAAAATATTATTGCCATGTATATTGCATAGGTGTATGCATACTCCGATCAAAGCAAAAATTTCATTAGAATGCATGTTTTTAGTTATTTTACAGTATGAAAGACAACTTTCAATAAACATCTTGCTGCATGTGAATCAGATCTTGTAGCATCGATGAGTAATGCACAGTTAATAATAAAAAGTAGACCATTAACATGCACAAAAAAATACCAAAAAATACAAACAGTATTTGGTAAAAGTGATAGAAGTACAAAGAAAAAAATTAATCTTCTGCTTATGTGTTTCTGTTTACACACTACTGGTTGCAGTTCTCATGATTTCGAAACCAATATGTGACCGACGAATGACAGATGAACGTCAAATGGGCAATTGACAAACTAGCAATTGACAACCAAAGACGACCAAAAAATGACTTTGAGATATATATATCAAAGTCATCTGTCAGTCATTGTTGGTTGTTCATCCGTCATTCGTCGATTGCCCAATGGTCGTTCGTCTGTCATTCGTCGGTCATCCGTCAGTTGTTCTTTGGCCCTTTATTATTTACCGTTGTTCATAGACGGTAGACAATAAGTACATATATATATTTGTAGAAAATACTCATTAAAAACCAAACAAATTTTATATTAAAATTGGCAAACATTGCTAAACTTTTGTTTAAATTGACACAACAAGTTATATTCATATTGACAAACTGCAAACAGAGTAACTAGTGAATACATGCACTGAACAATGTGGAAAGTGGAAAAAAAATCAGGAAGAAAAAAAAATAAAAGAGAATGATCATAACTCCAGCTCAAAAGGTAAAATCAAGTGAAGGCATTCCTGGTTTCCGTAGAAAACCTACTAACAAAATTGAAGCTAACAACATATTACACACATAAACTACAAACAATGACTGTTAAAACACCAACAGTCAAACTGATGATATTAATTACCATGAATTTCTATTTCATAAAGGTTTACGGACTTGTGAATCATGAACTGGATCTGTACAAATTGACCTCTGATTCTTGTGACACAACTAATAAGAGTGTAATATCTATTAAGTGTTCCTTGATGTTCTCCACAAAAGTTTTTGGCTCCAGTTGTTGCGTAAAATATTGTCGTTAAGTCATTTGATACCGTCACATAAGCATTAGCTGCTCGATCAAACCCAACTGAAACTAAAACAATAAACATGTACTGCATTAAAATAATTGTGATTTATTTTTATTTTGTTTATTGAACAATAAAACTAGCACTCCTCTAGTTATTTTAATAAAGAAAGCAGCATTTGGTATTATGGGTAGCAATTTCCATTCAACTAAGCAACCGGAAACGCGTAATTTAAAACTAAAATAACATGTTCTGATTTTTTAAATTGTCATCATACCATTTTTTTGGTCATCCATAAGTTAATAACAAATATTCACTGGCAGTTTAAAAAAATATTTTATATTGCAAAAAAAAAGATCACTCTTGCCATTAGAAAAAAAATGACAAAAAGGGTACCTCTAAATTACTGCTAAGCTATTAGCCAAAAGGTTTAGAGTTCAAGGTATTTTGTTGAATCATGTCAAGTTACCTCTATTAAGTACATTGACAGCTGATATACAATGTGTTTTTGCTAGGTCAACTCTCCACCATGGATTCTCTTCATTCTCAGTATGCATAAGAGATGAACTATCTCCGTTAGTTGGTATGTAAATCCCATCAACCGCTTTGTCACTCGTGAAACTTGGAGAAAAAAGACTGGACATCTCTGTCTTCTTACCTATATTTAGAGAAAATGTTCACAGAAAATTGAGCACTGTTAGAATGATTAAGATTAAAACTAAGTTTTTTTGAGCCGCCTTTTTCTAAAACAAAGCCATCAATAAGAACTAATTGGTTTGTTCATCAGTGCTACTCTAGCAAGACCACAACAGAGATCATTTTTGTAACTTCTTAAGTAAAATAAAGGAAGACCTTTTAGTTATATACATTTTCATTTATTGTTTAAAAGTAATAGAGGAAGAAGCTGTAAGTTTTAGAATTAATTCATCATACAAGTGTTAGAATTCTTTGCTAAAAAAGTGTTTAGTTTTCTGTCTGGTCTAGAGTTGGCTGCTTAAATTGCAAATCATAATTATTTTGCTCTAACATAATTAACTACTGTAATTCAGTTGCTCTACCTCAATAACCAACTAGTTGAATCGAAACAATAATAAAATATAGCGGTGATCTATGACATGATATATCACAATGATAAAGAAGTGTAAACTGGAATTTGTGTGAAAAATTAGTTTATATGTGTAATTATCATTCCATTTTTTTTTTAGTTTTGCCAAAAGACCATTTAGTCTGAAAGCAAATATATGAAAAGTGTAGAAGCCGAGAGCGGTAGGCTCACATATTATACAATAACTGTCGTTCAATGTTTTAAGAAATGAATAACATATGCACGCTGCCTTGAAACAACTTTAAAGGAGCTATGCAGAGGAAAGAGCCACTAAAGGTTTTCATTAATCAACTGCTCTAGCAACCAACAAGCTAATTGTTTTGCAGACATCATGGTATTGTTTTAGAGTCATAGTTATTATAGATAACAGAACTTGTTTTTACAATTAATTTAGAAGTAATTAATTCTAAGCAATCCAAGAGAAAAACTTCCAGTAAAACTCAAACTTGTTTGGTCATCTTTTCCTAGAAATAGTTTTATTCTGAGGCGTTACTATCTATAGGTAGTGTTTGATAGCAAGCTTACTGTTGCTTATGTTAGCTAAGAATCAATATGCATCATTGTAAAGAAAATTGCCAGTGCATTTTACTACAAGTTGGTCAAGCAATGCAAATAAACACACCGAGTGTCTAGTCACCAAATAAAACATATATGTATTTGCCAATACATATACAGACAAACTCGGATAACTCGCCTTCGGATAGCTCAAAATATTGTTAACTCGAACAGATTTTAATGGTCCTTTCCCAGGCAATGATAGATTGCTTTAGATAATTTGACCTCAACATCATTAAATCAAAGAGCGTTTTGCTCAACGGCTACTGTGACGGTTGCTATCACTTTAGAATATCACTTTATTTTGAGCCATAGTTATGAACATCAAACTTTAGTAGTTTTAGACGTCTTTATTACCATCATCGGCAAAATATTTTCGTTAACGACTTTTCTTAAGGTTTGAAAGAAATTTGTTTTTAGAAAACATCCGCTTTGCAATGGTTCTTTGAAAGCAAAGAAAAGCGAGGTAACCTTGAGATAAACTTAAAGTAAAATTGGCAAAATTAATCTTAGTTAAAACAGTCAGGAGAAAAACATGTCTATTTTCTGAGCATTTTAATTGCGTTCAAGTTTTGCCAATTTTATCCTGATGGTGCGTTTACACTGGCCGATTTTGTTACCGATTTTGTCGTGCACAGACAAATTTGATGAGTCGGTGTCGGTGTCGGTAGGTGTGAACAGAAAAATCGGTGTCGGCACCGATCTGAAAGTCGGTGTCGGAGCTACCCAGCAGTGCCCGGTTGCACCGACAAGTCGGACGCTCATCAGCCACAGAATGTCCTGGCAGCCACATCACATAAACAACTAACAAATCACAAGTGATAGAAATATATCTATATTTTACTTTCAGATAGAACTTTTTAAAACTTTAAGGCTCTTTAACTTGCAACAAGCAATCTATGTATCTAAATTATATATATAGTTTGTATATGTACATGTATCTACTGATAAATACATCTACTTGTAACAGTGCTCTGATAAATTCAACACTTTGATAACTCAAAAAGTTTCACTCGGTCCCGTGAAATTTGAGTTATCCGAGTTACGCTATATATATACACTTTGTAATGTATTGGAAAATACATACAGATATACACATACATGTATATGTTTTTTTTAGTACAACCGCGGCTGATGAGTGCACCACAAAAAACATATCTGTAGCGCAATTGCTAAAAGTTTACTTTCTTCTTAACATTTTTTTCAAATATTTCATACTCCACTAATTATCTTTTAGGTTTTTAGTGTAGAGTTCTCTTTTAAAATGTTTTTGCACCTGCTTTTAGTTACTATATATATACACATGTATATATATATATATATATATATATATATATATATACATATCTATGTATATATATACATATATGTATATACACATGTATATATATATACACATATATGTATATATATACATATATGTATATTTCCTAAAGTTTGTGTGTATGTATGTGTAGATGCGTGTCTTGCTATAGCTATTAAAAACTTGACATATTCCGCTTTTGGATGGGTATGAACCCACGGAGATTGCTAGTTGCGCCTGCATTGATTTAAGACCTACTATATACTGTATAGATTTATGCGCACGCTGATTATTTTAGCTCTGCGCCCACTTAATAAAATCCCTCTGTTAAGAAATAATTTTTGTAAAGCTAAGTTACTGTAAACGGGGTCACAGCCAATTTTTTTCCCGAGGGTAATTATCAAAAGACCTGCAACATTCTTTATAATGATGATAGGATTTATGATTTCTCATTTTTGCACGTATACCAGTATTGAGAGGTACCAGTATTGTCGTATTAGAGGTTTGATGGATAGCTTCTGGTGAATCCATAAACTTTTTCATACACACTTTTATGCAAGAACTGTTGTTATTACTTCAAGACACTCAAGATTTTTATTTTGCTTCCCATTTCTTGTTTTTGTATTTATTTGTATTTCTTAGTTTGTATATACCTTATTTGTTTTCTCAATTCGTATTCAAAAATTAGTATTCTACCACTGAGTCATACAAGGCGTAATGATCTAGGTCGCTATCATGTGCCATATCGAAACGCTAATTATTTTAGCAATGCGCCATGCGATACAACTACTCTGTTGAGAAGTTTTATTTGTAAGGTTCAATTACTATATATGCAGTCAAGGCCAATTCTTCTCACAGAGACCATTATAGGACGAGCCGTGACATTCTCTCTCTATTCGGTTAGATAAAGGCAGTACTATTTTTTTACTTTAAATTTTTACCAGCATGAGGGGTACCAGTATCGTTGTATTCAAAGTTTTGATGGATAGCTTCTGGTGGAACAGTAACCTTTTTATACACACACAATTTTATGCAATATTTGTTATTAATAATAGTTCAACATGTTAAGGATTTTAATTTTGTTTTCTCAGTCTGTATTAATTTTATCATTACCAATTTTATTAATTATCTTTTATTGTAATAGTTACAAAACTGAATCAATTTATCTAATAATTTCTATTTATTTCACATTTACATCTACCCCCTTTTGTAGCTATTATATTTTTTTAATTTATTTGACCTGCACAACAAATCTTTTTGTAATATGAAGTTTGAAAGTTACAGTTGTTTAAAAAAGTTTGAAAACTTTCACAATTGTTTTTTTCTCACATTATTCCAACTAAACAAGACATTTTTCTCTATACATGTAATTTGAAAGTTAAAATGGCAAATGTTGTTATATGTTAAATACAAATCAATTTTCTGTGTTAAGACATTTTCATTACTTGGAAATCGGCCGGTAGTACACTTATTACATTTATAAAAGTTTGTGTGTTTGTATGTCTGTGTATGTGTATGTCCAGCTATAGCATTTATAATCCTCTAATCGAAATTCTGAATTTTCATTAATTTGAACTCACAGAGATTGCAACAGCGAGTTAAAATGCAAACGCTGTACCACTGAGCTATCTATACTAGGCTTTATTAGCATATACCGTATAGTGTATGCACACGTTAAATGACGTATTATTTGAAACTGTAAAGGAAGTTACCAGCCTTTTATTTTGGCACAATCCAGACTATTGCATAAAGTAGGGAGAATGAGTATGGTTTCATTCAGTTTAATTAAATAAGGAAATTCTACCAGCCAATGAGTGTATGGCTGTTGCTATGCTCGAAAGAGGGAGGCTCATTTATATACAATAAACCCACTCCTTTTGGCTAACGGAAACAAGTGACAAAACTGGTTAACCATGGAAATAGGTAGACCGGCAAATGCGTTGGCATAATTACAATAGAATATAATAACGATAAAACACCAATAACAACAATATAATAAAGAAACAGCAACATATATATTTGAAACATTCGCAGGAATTACAAAGTCTTGGCCCAGCATCTACCAGACCCTCCCTTCATTAGAGACTGTGTTTAATTAAACAACACAAATGGAGTAACCAGCCGGGCCCACGTGTCAAGCTGCTTAACAAGGTTTTCAGGGTGGGTAATTTCTTGACTAATCAACTGTTCGTCGTCAGTGACTGGTGTATACTGGTCTTGGTACTGCAAGACACCTATTTGAACTGTCTCAGTTCTGGAGGAGGTTATCATTGCATGGTCTGAATAAGGATGACCAACTGGAGGTTGTCTTATTAGAGTGGTCAAATGGTCTGAACTCGGCTCCTAGGTCGTCTGGTCTGTGGCTAAATTTTCATATTCTCTTGTTGTATGATAGACCCCATCACCGTACCGTTCCGATATTTTCTAATGCGAGACGGGCGGTGGTTTGGCTCTGTAGTGTTGATGGGATGTTCCACTGCCTGAGAGGAAATCGGCAAATGTACAGAGTCCAGGTCCATGTACATTTCACTGGGGTTTTTTAGGGGGAAAAAGTTTATTTCCTCTCTGTCTTAGTTTTGGGGAGGTGGTGCAGGATGTTCCGAATTCGAAGCCTTGGGCAAGTTTTTGTGCAAGTTTTTATTTTCAGCAGTTGCCTGTAGAGTTGCCATTTCAATTTCATTAAGCTTATCAGCTGAACTCATGTGGGAAGGGCACTCCATCATTTTCTCATCAGTCTGAAGGCAATTTCTTTGTGAGGGCCGAGTCTTCCTTGCCCCTTTCATATTGGGCCTTCTTTGAGGCCCAAGCGTTGCCTGAGCGCAGCCAGGGCTTCCTGAACAGGCATGATAGGGTTTCAACCTAAATTCGTGTTGATTCGAGGTTTGGTTCTGTCTTTCCACCACTAAGTGTGGTTGGGCCAAGCAGTTATGACTTAGTAGGCATCTCCAAACTTAGCTGGTAGTTTAGCGTTTGCCCCCTTTGCCGCCGCCTGTTCACCAACCGCATCTAATCCCCAAAGTATGAAAAGCGATGGCTTTTCTTGGTCTGCCTGCCTAGTTTCTATCTGCGCCTTCCTGAGGGCCTCAGGCGTTTCTTCCACTGCATCTGTACTGCAGCCGCAAGGTTTTTGTGGGTACCGCTAGGAGGTGCCGCTGTAGGGCGGGGTGGATTAGGAAGTTTGAAAAGTACTCCTTGGCCATGTTGCTTCAAAATGGTTCAAGCAGCTCAGCATAGGCTATTTGGACTAGCCATTCAATTTCTGTCACATGTTCCTGCAGAGAGGTTTGGGTTTCTTCTTTTAAACTGCTCCACTCTGCTCGGGCTTGTCAGGGTGATAGTCCAAATCGGTCTCGGATAGCTTCAATGATGGTTGCCACTTCGACTTCTCTTTTGCAAAATTCTGCCTCTTCTTTCAAAGCTTTTTTGAGATGCAGTGTGCTGGCTCTCTTGGTCCACCTATTTGTAGCTGCGATTTTTCTACATTATATAATACTCTGGGTCTCCGACGCTATTATAATTAGGTGCTTTAAACTGGGAAGCCGGTTCTTGGTTCCGATTTAATATGAAAATTTGCCCTATAGGGTCAGTTAGGCGGTCTGTGTTATGGTCTACAGTCTTTGCCCTCCTTTGAGACATAATTTTGAGCTTGTTTTTGAGTGAGGCAGGTCATTATGGATGATCGTAGCCTGACTCGGAGTCCTTAAGCCTTTATTTTGCAGTATTGAACATCTATCAGAGTGGGGGGATAGTTAGGGTAGTACCAATCATCAACCCTTCTCTGGAATGCTGAATAACCTGCTTATTATAAAACACCATGTTTTTCCACAAATGCTGGGGGGTGGCCCTACAGCTATCTTGGCCAGGTTTGGAACCCCAGGTGTTTGCTGTACTACTCCGGTTTTCTTCTACAGAGGCTGCTTTTGCAAGCAGGACAGGAGGTCTGTTGGCGTTTGATTTCTAAATTGTGTATGGTGCATGCTGGGCTCAGCGCTATCCTACTGTTGCCACTAATGTAAAGGATTTTACAGGCCCTTCACTTTGGCACAATCTAGACTATTACATAAAGTAAGGAGAATAAGTATTTTTATTCACTATTATTAAGGAAGGAGAATCTATTAGCCGAGGAGAGTACAGCTATTGCTTTGCTCAACTGAGTGAGCGCGCTACTTTATATACAAAAAACCTACTCATGCCGGCTAACAGAACCGAGTAAGAAAATCGGCTAGTAATGGAAATAAAGTAGAACTGCTAATGCGTTAGAATATTTACAGTAGGTTATAATAGCGATACAACGCAAATGAAGGCATTGCGATATAAACGAACAAATAACAGTGATATAATAAAAATCACAACACAATACATCCTTGTAACATATTTGCAAGAATTACAAAGCCATGGTCCTGGCGTCCACCGCAAGATTAATTAGGTTCTAATAACTCTACAAAACCTGCTTTGTCAGTGGTTTTTTGTAAAGTTCACTTTCTATATTGCCACCAAAGCCGATTTTTTCACACAGACATTTGTATTATCATTGTAGGAAGAGGTTCTACATTGCTTCTTTGTTCGTTCAGACAAAGACAGGATGATATCTCATTTTTACATTGGTACCAATAGCGAGGAGCACCAGTATTGTCTAATTCAAAGCTTTGATAGAAAGCTTTTGCTGGAAAAGTAAAAATTTTTATACACACGCACTTTTATGCAAGAAAGGTAGTATTAATTTAATGTATTCAGGTTTTTTATTTTGCTTTGTCAGTTCGTATCAATTGTTTCATTAACGAATCGTGCTTTATTGTGATCATAGCAAAACAGACTTAAGTTATCTGTTACTTGATGTTTATTTCGCATTCACATTTAAACCAGTTAATAATTTAAAAAAATAAAATTAACTGCTCAGAACAATTTTCTCATGATATAAAGTTTAAAAGTTACAGTTGTTTGACAAAGTGTGAAAACTTTCACAGTTGGTTTTAATTTCTCTTTCATTTTATTTCAACTTCACAAAACAACTTTCTAATGATAAGTAGTTTGAAATACAGAATGGCAAATGTCAAGTAGGGCAGTTATTAGGCTATAAATATACAAACATTAAACCAAAGTGTGTGCAAACAATGAACAATCATGCAGAGATTTCGCTAGCTCTGCCGAATGACAATGCATTTCTTTTATGTCAATCACATTTACGTTAGGCTCTGCCCGTTTTATTTGTTAATTCCTCAGTTGATCATGTTAGCTTATCGGTAACCGAGCCGTCTTCGATGGTAGGTAGATTTAGTTCGGTGTTGCCATTGGCTTTGGCGCTAGTTTTTATGGCCCTGTTCGGGACGCTTTGTTCCAGCACCATTATAAATAATTTTTCATTACACTTAGATTATGTTGAGGTGCCAAATTAGATTAAGAAAGTTGTGTGACTCACTGTGTTGTTTGAACAGTGATAACTGCTAGTGTTACATAAAAATTGAGCGTGAAACTCCTGCGAAAATATGGTAAAGCATGCATAAACGTACCTTGGGCTAACAGTCTACTAATGACCATTCTATAAGCATCCACAGCGCTTCCATTTTTTGATGTCACCAGAGATACAGTTGAAGAGATGTTGACAGAAGAGCAGGTAGCATCGTGTATGTCGTATACGAATGTTCCACATGTCAAAAGACTGGCACACGTTGAAGCGCATTCAATTAACTCTCTGACACCGTAAGCTATTGTTTCACTTTCAGTATTAGCTGAAACTTGCATTTTCTCAAAGATGATACCGCATTCCGCGTTTGCGAGTGTAAAATAGACAAAGAGAATGATCCAGCATCCTACAATGCAGAATCATTTTTCAGAATAAAACAATGATGCAAAATTAATATGTTTTTTTATGTCAAATCAGAGTGTAACACAAATGAATGCTGTAGGTCATAATTTGCAAAATTTTTATGGTATCACCTAAATACTTAAATCATCTAATTTATCAGACATCATCCTCTGGTGCACCAGATAAAAGATGAGGGAGTGGTAGGAAGGTAGGAAGGCTTCCATTTGTTGAAATAAGATATTGTTAAATGTTTTGGTTTGTTGCATTGAAATTATTTCTGTTCAGCTTAATATTTAAACTTGATTAATATTCTCCATTTATCGTACATTACAGACTTCTTCACTTTTGTAAACGTTCAGAGGCCATATACATAATTTGAAAACTTTTTTGTGGCAAAGCTAACACCTGCACTAGATTTTTTTTTTAAAAATCATACTTTTCTTGTAGTGTGCAGAATCTTTTTTTATTGAACTATTGCTACTCACAGCTAAGTTATGCAAATGTAGAGTGCTATTCTACAATCTGAAGCCTATATGTAAAAATTGAATCGTATTGGCCATATCGGAAAAGTGTAAAAGTGAAAAACTTGATAATTCAAAATTCTCACTTGATTGAACTATACGGAAAAAGACTTGGATATTTTACATCAAAAAACTTATTTAAAAATTTTTTTTATAAACTAGAATACCAACATCTAGCAAACAAGGTGATTCATTATAAAAGTTCTGGGCAACAACCTATTATAACGCATTGTTTTAAAATAACAGCCCGCTGTTTTCCTGATTGGTAACTTAAATGAAAATATTTATTACTTCTAATTTCTATATGGACAATTTATCTGATATAATTAAGGATTCTACTTGATTTTTTAAAACAATGCTGCCAGACTATTTTTATGCATCTGTTTGTACAGCAAATTAGAATGGAAATGAGCAAAGAAATAAGATGAAACATTTTACCGCAATCTGTATGAGTAGGAAATTAACACAAACTTCAAGAACTTGTGTTAATTTCCTGTCACAATTGTTTTGTATAATTAAACAAACAGGCTAATATTTTGACTCATAATTGAAAATACGCATTATACTGCTGCAAAAAATCAGTGTTTATATGGACATGCCTAAACAAACATAAATTGCGTCAATAAAAGTACAGTGTGCTCATTGAGGTTGCGGTAAATGCAGCATTTACCAATAACGCTTTACAATCAGAAACTTGTATTGCACATGTCAAAAGTAATTAAGGAACATTAAGAATGCAGACACATTATAAATCATCCTCAAAGTTCTTTGGCTTTGCTAATTGTTATAAATGTGGTTATTTTTACAAAATTGTTTTTCATATACATATATATGCATATACTTCGTTCAGAGTTAATTCAGGAATTTTAACAAGAAACATTTTCTGTTAAACTTGTGTTTAGTCTTAAATAAAATCTAATTTAATTTTAACCTGATTGAAATTAGATCAAAGCACTGTTATTTGAATCTTTTTTAATCTAAACAGTTTACTCTTACACATACATAAAAAAATCATTTTTATCAATTTTCTTCACTGTTTAGAAATGATAGTTTTATTGCATATTATACTAAATTATCATATTGCAATATATATATATATATAAGTTTTATATATCTATATATATATAAAACTTATATATATCTTATAAAACTTATATATCTATATATATATACGCTTCTTGGATGCCCGCCATTGCCCGTGTTACACAAAAGTCTTTACACAGCAAAGTTATTTTTGTTTAAACAATAACAGCAGTTATCATTGTAACTTTCAAACTCCATATCATAAAAAAGCTTGTTTTGCTAAAATTACATTGAAAAAAGCAAAATATCATAATAATTATAAACAACAATGTACATTCAGTGTGGGCGATCACGTAAAGGAGCACGTATAAACTGTAATAAGAGCTAAGGAGCTGTGAATGCTTTTGTAGACCTGTCGGTAAAAAATTGGTTTACAAATATTCGGTTGCAATCTTCATGAGATCAATATCAGCATGGAACATAAATGTCATTCCTAAATTTTAATAGCTATAGCCTGAGACTCTGAAGTACAGAATCCCTAACAACAAACACACAAATTTTGCGATTTATATACGTTCACATGTATGCATATTTTAATTAGCAATTATATTATTTATATATAGGTACATACAATACCCATGTACACACATATATGTATCCATATTTTTAAAAACACGCGTATGTATGTATATGTACATGCATATACATATTGAAACATTATTTATGTTTCAATTTTTTGTACACAATTTACAGCCATTTTTTGATAATCCTTTTATTCATTTTGCCTACCTTAAAAGTAAGATAAACTGAATTTTCTTTTGCTACTCAAAGTAAAAATAATGCCCAAAAAATAACATAGCTTAGGCAGATTGATGGACAAAATTTTTTAAAATATATAGAATGAGTGTACATGTATTATATGTTTCACATACTGTTATTATTGTAAAACAGTACAAGCATAGAATACTGACCTGAAAATTCCATTGTATCTATTGACAGAACTTAGAATTTTTCGATTTACTTTGCTCAGCTTTCTCATATACTAACGTAAGACTTCTTCAATACACTACAATGCTTTCTTGTTTGGCTACCCTATACACTATAATGAAACACATCATAGTCTCTATGTTACTAGCATGGCTCTGCTGTGTCACTCATAGCAACAGTGTGTAAACAGAGAAGTATTGATAAACACATTTAAACAATAATAAAGCACATTATGGTACCTAAGTTGAAAGCATCGATCTGCTAGCTGCGCTAGAAACAGTAGTAAAAATAGATGCATTGATATACACTCCAGCATGGTAAAACAGTTTATACCATATTGTGTTTAAAGTTGATTAGGTAAATAATCATGTTTTATCTTCTTTGCGACATTTATATTTAAACTTGTACCATTATTGATTTTATTCACATGTTAAAAATAAATCATAATTGAAAAAGACAACCTTTTGTTCGTTGTGTCAACACTTGGTCAGCCGAATGAAAATATTACTGGCTAGGAGTAATTTCCAATATCAAACAAAGTTATATGTAGCAGGAAATTATCTTAAAATAGTATCAAAAACTCGTCAGACAACTAAGTGTTTGTTATTTAATTACAACCTCTGACCAAATAAACATTAAACTAGCTTTTGGAAATGAGTGTTGGGGTATTTCCAATAACAGATTGTGAAATACTCAAAGGTTGATAAACTATGTTTATGAGAACTAAGTGATACCCACTGATATTTACTAAATGAAATTTACTAAATGATATCCACCTAAAATTTTTAAGACGTAGTTACCAACAAACATTTTATGACAAATTAATCAATATGCAGAAAATGAAATGAAAAATGTTAAAAATACTTCATGCATCAGTTGGGCAGCAAATAATAGGGCACTACTGATATATTAAGTGTTTTTTGTACCTTCGATCAAAGAAATTGAAATAATGGTCAAGCATGATATATGAAATGATTTGAAAAAACTTATTATTATAGCAAAAGTTTTAACAGTCATAAAAAACATCTATCAAATTTACAAAACTTTCTGTATCCTACAAACATGATGTTTCTTTTTAGCAGTTTAGCCCTGCCCTGAAAAGAGAAGACAAACAGAGCTACAGTATATGCTCTTACAACTTTAATAGTTCATTCTAGGAGTATATGTTATAAGGATTGCAACTTTTAGGAAGATTATCATACATTCATCTTATCCATTTGATGATCTTTTTAAATTCATCTATTCTGCCATTCAATAGAAAAAAGTTAAACCCTATTGTTCAATTTACTGGCTGTACATTAACCGTGACATTTTCAGCAAGCATCCACAACTTTTAGCTTTTTTTCTCGTCACCTTTTTTACTTAGTGTCTGTAATTGTATCATGTTAAAAAGATTGCACACATTCAATATCAATTAAACCATGAAGTTGTCACATTTTTACTGTCTATTAAAAGTGAAACGTAAACTTACTTTAACCATAATAGAAGAGATGTTTGTCTGTCCATTTGTTGCTTTGTCTACAGTAATGTTGGAAACGTAATTAAAACTTCACTTTTAACAAGATTTCAACTTGTGATATTGAGTTTGATAGACCAACACCCAGTCCATAACCAACCAATTGCTTTTAGGCTTTTCTGAATAATTGCGCAGCCACTTATTATCTGTGTTTTATCTACACACATGAAAATCTCTGCCAAGTCACAAGACTATCGGGGCACTTACATATTTATTAAAGATATCCCTTTACGTCTAGAGTATAGAAATAAAACATTTTAAAGGTTGACTAACAGATTCTCAAGTTTTGAGAATTTTGCGCAAATTTGACACTTGACAAGGAATGGAAGTTTTGAAGCAAAAATTCTATAAAATCTTTACTTTAAGAAGACTTTGTAATGGGATTATTACATCACATAATCATCTCAGAATCATCATCATCATCACAGAAACAAGTGCACAAGTATGTAAACAACAATACCATAGTATGAAAAGGGCAACTTAACATAATGATTATCATGCCTGTTTGCAGAGCTAGAGGTGCTGAGTTTGAATCTAGTGTGATGCAAATCTTTTATTCATAAAACTTCACCGCCATGACAGGACATACAGTATAGGGACATAAATATATATCTAGATTAGTTAATAGCAGTGAGCCTGGCTATGCCAGAGGTTTCTTTTATTTTTAACCAGCCTCCAGGTTGATGTTTAAGAGGCTGGTTCTTCAGAACCGAATGGTTTTTAGAGTCCAAAAATGTTGAGTGATCTGGTAGAAACAATTGGGAATATTTCTGTAAAGTTTGGATAAAATCAACCCATAAAATTTAACAGTGCATTGTGTTTACACGGACTAACTCACACAAACCACACCAACCACCTCGCATCACATACCAAACACCATACAATACACATCACAAACTACACACAACTCACCACACACTACACACCCCACAAGATACAACATGCTTTGCGCAGCACACATAACACCACACACCATGCACTACGTACCAAACATAACACCACTCACCATGCACCCCACACCATGCACCACACACCACACACCACACACCACACACCACACACCACACCAAATGCTATATTTTACACCACACTTAATATACCACGCACCACGCATCATGCGTAATATGCCACACACTACACACAACACACTATACACCGCACACCGTACGCGCGCTCCCAAATGTGCACACACTAAAAATGCACTGACACGCCGCATACGCCGTCATTTGCCGTTCATCTTTCGTCATTCACCATGCACTCACATATCAAACATTGTACACTACACCCCATGAACCAAAAACCATACACCACATACCACACATCATACACCAGGCACCCAACATTAGAGACTATACACAGCACACCCTGCAGCACACACCATACAGCACACACCACACATGGCACACCACACACCACACACCACACATCACACACCACACACCACACGCCACACGCCACACGCCACACGCCACCCCATGCACCAGACACCCCATATTCAACACAACCATTCATACGATGAAAAAGTGAGATTTATTAATTTAGAGAAAAGCACCAAAAACAAAATGGTTGTCCAATCAATATATGGCTCAGTCTGTGTGTCATATGTTGGTATATATAAATACCCTACAGTGCTACACTCATGCATCTACATACGCATGTCCAAAATGCAAGAAACTCAAGATACGAGCTGACTTTCTAGAAATTTTATTTTTTGATATATCAGTAATTTTTGAGATACCAGCATACGAGTCGGTTCTTGATGGTCACTACATTATAGGACAAAGTATGCGAAATACCGCTCTCAAGAACAGCATTGCTTGGCCTTTTTATTTAAATCGGTTTGAAAAAAAGTTTTCAGATGGTTGACTGAAAGTTATAGTGAATGCAAAGCAAAAGGACACATGCACTGAAGAAAGATGACAACAAAGTGAAAGTAAATTTAATAAAATATTTAAGCTTACTTTCAAGTGTGTGTTTAATGAACTTAAACTCACTACGGTTGAATTCAAAGTTTTTACTATGTAGGGTGACACAAGTTTAGTGTACCGGATGTGCAGCTCTTAACTTTTCTCTCACACAGCTCTTAATTACAGCTTTCCGTCATGCAGTTAAAAACGCCTTGCAGTAGTGCACATAGTGATTTTTTCATAATTATTAATAGTGCACATAATTATTTTTCATTTGATGGCAGATCCTAATGACTACATATGTATGTATTACTTTGTTTGCATAGGCACTAAATTAAAACCATTAAAAATTCGTTTTTCTCCAGTAATCACTTGTTGTGGATTTTTCATGCTATAGTAACAGATTATTTGGCACTTAGTTATTTTATATAAAAAGAATGTCTTCAAAAATTTGTTTAAATTGGCATACGAGCTCAGTCTTAGAATGCATTCAGCTCGTATGTTGAGGTGTGACTGTATAGCGACTACAATCTCACAACAAAATTTTGAGATGTCACTGGATTAGAGCGTGCAACCACCGGCTGACATGGAAGCAATATTTCTCATTAAGTCACATAGGATGCAATAGATTCTTTGAGCAAATAGTCACTACATCAGCTAAAATACACATAATGGCAGTGTGCCATTAGCGCAACGTCATGATGCTGCGCTAATTCCATCGGCTAACTTAAGTAAGCCACTAGCTGTTTTAAATTAGCTGATGGAAACCACATTATCTGCCACTGGGTATAAGCTGTTTTTTATGACCTTTCAATATCGGGCATTCACCTAGTGAATATATGAAAGGAAAAAAATGTCATCAGTTAATCTACATGTAGTATTAGGATTCTATTATTATTCGTCATGTAGATAGAAGCGGCTGTTAGCAAAGATATATCTTACAGGGTGTTTGTGATGGCCAAAATCCTAAAGGCTATTAATACAATGTTGTTAGACTGACTAAGATAAAAGCACACATAGAGCATAAAATAGACATAAAGATTACCAAGATTTTAGTCACTGCATACAATTTTATTTCGGAAAAGATTAACTAAGAGTAGGTGCTGCTATATTACTACATTAATCTCCATAAAACTGCTCTAGTCATGTCAGAGTGAAGCGGCTTATTACAGCTTATTTAAACATGAATTAGAGGCTGCAATGTCAGCATAAAGTCATCAATAAATTGGCAACTTCAGTAAATGTTAAGATGTTCTATAGTAATATTTTATATGGTAATATGTAAATATGTTAATATGGTATTTGTTAATATTTTATTATGTTAATTTGTATATATCTCTGGTGTGTAATCAACTTATGTAGAACCAGCTTGAGAGCTGCTATTGTTTTTCAATTTTCCTTAAGCCGGAAATTCATCATAACATTGTTACAGTCATACCTCAACATATGAGTGAAAGTATTGAGAAAATTTTCAAGCATGTTAATGCATTTTTGATATATGAGAAACCTTTGAGATGCGAGCATGCAATTTGGTTCTTAGTGGCCATTAAACGACCAAAAATATTAGAGGCTGTTGTTAAAAACAGCATTGATTGATCTTTTGTGTCACTTTAGTTGGAAAAAAGCTTTAATAAGATCGATTAAAAGTTATAGTGAAAGCGAGGCAAAAGTGTCAAGCTGAACACAGATTATACAATAGTATGATCATGTCATATTCTAAGTTAAGTTTAGTAAAATATTAAAACCTAGCACTAAGTGTGTGGTTAGTGAGCTAAGTTCATTTAGGTTACATTTAAAGTTTGTGTTAGGTTGCAATGCATCACAAAAATTCGTGTGCTCCAAATGGGGTGCTGTCAAGTCTATCAATGCCGTTAGCCACTTCATTTCCCAAAGTTAGGAATCTTTTACAATACCGGACATAATAACATTATATTTTATTGCAGATCAAAACTGCTAAATCGGTAATTGTTTTGCTATCTGAGCGTAGGTGCCAGATTAAAAAATTAAAAACACATTTTCCACCATAATATTTTGTTTTGTATTTGTATTTATTTTATGTAAGGAATATTGTATTGGCACAGATGTAAAAGCACATTGGCATACAGGCTTAGTCCCAAAAAGCATTAAGATCAGATTTCAAGATATGACTACTTCTAAAAACACAACGATAGTTTTTTAATTCACAATTTTTTTTATTTTGCTAGCTTAAGATTTCATATGAAACTTTACTTTCTAGCTACCCTTCTAAGGCAAGTTTTTGATGAAGCAGAAAAGTACCGCGCTTAACACCAACAATTTTGATTTAAGAATCACTCAAATTAAAAACGAAAACTGTGCTAAAAGTATCATAATAAGGTGAACTACATTCTGCTTTTAGGCTGACTCAAAAATTAAGATGAACCATGTTTGGAAAAGGGTGAAAAGATTTCTGGCTAAGTCAACGTATATTTACAAGAAAAAGAGAAAAGGGCTTGATCCCCCACAAATAGCCACTGTTGATGAGCAGCTCACAGAACAATCCTCTTTGATTCAATAAAAATGGTTATTCAGAGCTCTAGTAATAACTGACAATAACTTGAAAAAATATTTTATTTTATTGTAAGTACTATGTCCTTTGAGGACATAAGAGATCATGGTTCTTACCTACATAATTACCAAAATATTGAATGTTCTTGGTAGGTTACAACAGTGGTTAACCATTGCCTTCTGTCAGGTGTTTTTATTGAGACACCGTCATGAGCTTGGTCATTGGCTTGCAGAGAAGGTTCTCCGCCTGTTTCAGTTTTTCGTTAGTCTCGCAGGGTTGCTGGCCTTCCTCTTCATTTATGCTGAACCGCAGAGTCGATAGCTGGTTTTATTACCCTCCATCCAACTTGGCGCAATTGCAATTGTCACTGCCCTATTGATCATACTTTACCTTACCTCTTAGCCATGGCTACTGTTAATTTTGCTACTGCCCCTTAAATAAATTAATTTGCCAAAATAAATGAGCAAGATTTTTTATGCATAAAATAGAAAGCAACCACTTTATTTCTATTTATACTACATATAGTGATAGGTCGCAAAAACAAGGCATGTTATTTTATTAGGTGAAAAGTACTTAACAATGGAATCTTTAGGTTTTTTCTTCCCTTCATTTTGCCGCAATAAAACAGTGTTTTTTTTTAAATTTATGTAATCTGTAAATACATGTATATATTGCAATAACAGCTGTTGTAAGGTTATCTATTAGTGTCTGTTTACCTCGAGGTTGTTTTTGTGCTTTTCTTATTTGTTCAAGCTTGAAAGCAAATTACCATTCTGTAAGCTTGATAAACAACAAATATTTTGGCATCAATTATTTAGTTCATTTTAATATAATGACACAAGATTTATTTTTGACAAATTTTTGTTTCCATGCAAATGGGAAAAAATTAGTCAATTTATGAAAATAATTTTGTAACCGTTTGCTTTCAGTTTCATTTTTAGCTAAACAAATCAATAAAAACTAACACTGCTAATGGCAAGACTGTTTTTCTTATGAAATAAAATGTTGTATACAGCTCTCACACAACTAAAATAATACAGAATTTTATTTGATATCTTAAAGAACTATGGGAGTCTATTTTGTTGTGAGAATTTGTCAGGCATGCCAAAACACACAGAGAATAAATATGCACACATTCATTCCAAAATACTAAAATGCAGTTGATCGGTGCAGGCGTCAGATTGTCAGCTAACCATGCTGAATGTCATTAGTTTGAGGCCCCTTGAAGACCGTGTTTTATCCTTCCCCTATCTTGATGGCAGCTAAACATACAGTAAAGCACCGCTCTTACTACGTACTGTGAGGCTATATTTTGGTACTGTCTCAAATTATCTTTCAGCAAATATGAAATTTCAATGAGTGTGTGTTCATGAATGTGTGTGCGTGTGTGCGTGCATGGGTGTGTACACGTGTGTGTGTGGTGTACGGGTATGTGTGTGTGTGCATGCATGCATGCATAAGAGTGTATGCGCTGTGTCTACAAGGACGTGTGCATGTGCACTTGTGTATGTGTGTGTTGTGGGTGTTGATGTCTGCATGTTCATGAGGGTATGTATGTGTGCCCGTGCCTGTGTGAGTAAAAGCAATAGATTCCTACATTTCTTGACCTAATTCCTCCAAACTTTACACCACACATGAGCACTGTGCTTTTGGCCAAGTCACTATAATCAAGTCACTATGAATCAGCCTTTTAAACAACCACTTGTGGGCCATTTGATTGAATTGAAAGAAATCTCAAAAATGCTGCTCTTTTCTAACGCTTTACTAAATGTTTCAGTGTTGTAAAATTTTAATTTCGGTTTCACAGTTATATTATAAAATGTTACAAGTATTTTTTGATAATATGTACTAATCCATTTAAATGACAGTATGACATACGCTAGAAAGCACAAAGGAAAAAAATGTTTGAGATACGCATACATGCATATACACATGCAAACACACACATGCTCACTCACATGCACACACACACATGCATGCACACACACACACACACGCACACACGCACGCACGCACTCACGCACGCATGCACGCACGCACACACACATGTACATGTACATGCACACATTAGCATACACGCATACACGCATACACACATACACACATACACGTACACCTGGACCATGCTGAGGCAAAACGTTTTTTTACCCGGGCAACGCCGATCATTCACCTAGTATATATGTGTATGTAAAATATCAATTTAAAAATGTATACATGCATATATGCAGCATATATATGTTTATGAACTTCTTATTCGCCAGAAATTGAAGACAGAAGACGAGTCTTTCTATCTGTTGGATGATAAGGCATGAGGTTTGAAAAAGATTACTTTGCACAGGATTTGAAATCAAAACTTTCTGCATGGTAAATCTGCATTCCAATGACTGTTTAAATAAATTATGCACTCCTTCTTTGTTGTAATTGTATATGTAGAGTAGTTATTACGCTCAACCATATCTCAGGGCGCACTAAGCTGTCAAGGTGCTAGTAAATATGACTCTCAGATATACAGACCTATATGATCATATCTCACCTGAGAAACTCGGTGGTTTACAAGGCTGCTACACAAAATAAAACACCTTAAATAATTTCATAACCGTTTCCTCTGTATTTTTATGATAAAAAGTTTTTAAAAGTTCCATGTGAAGCACATGATAACCACGCAATGCGATACAGCTGAGCGCATGCCAAACACATAAAATTATGGCACTCGCAGCAGCATTTCTTAATCAAATAGATGCTTATCAAACATTAAAAGCAATAAGCACGTAAATCATTTTTATTGGTTTCAATGTCAAGCCTTAGAACACTACAATGTAGTGTCAAAGTGTATTGATGACGAGAGCTATTTTAATAATGATGTGAACCCAAAGCCAATCAGTCAATCATTTGTTGGCATCTGCGGTACTTGGTGATGGTATAATTATGTCAGTTCTGTTATGAGACCTAGATTTTTGCCATATTGATTTTTAGTAGGTAATAATAGTTATTATTTGCCTATGATAATTACATTTCCCTATCCAAGCATTGGCGCAACAAACGAAAACTTGTCTACCTCAAATATGATTTATTTTTAGCATGTAAAGTAAATCTATGATTTTACCAAATTAAATACAAGTGAAAACATCAACGGGAGAATGATCAATATCACAATCGTTTAAACTTGAGATATAGCCATTTTAAAGTTAACAAACTCTTTTTAGAAAGAATCACAACTTTTATCATAAAATCTTTTAGCTATTGGTCAATATGGATGTTAACTGTGAAAATAATCAACAAAGAAATAGTAAACAGAGTTTGGTGTGGTGTAACATGGCCTAAGAAAAAACCACTACAAGGACATTGATCGTTTTACTTTGGAAATTATTGACAAATCTCAACGTATGTCTTTTTTAGGTGATTATGTAACAATGTTATAATATGGTGAGGTTAAGCACTATATTGCGGTAAAATATAGAGTTTCTAGCATCTAAATTTCAACAAAACAAAAGTTAACAGGTCATGATACTAAAACAACTTTTTTACAGTGACCTGTAAAAACTGCAATATTTTTTGAATCGAATTTGAATTAACTATATTGTCATCAGTATAAGTTATTGTCTGTTTTCTAACTCGAGAGGTTTTTACAAAACTTACTCTTTTCGTTTTTAAGCTGGAAATTTCCAAAAAAGTCATGTGTTGCAATTGACTGAAAGTCATCACGTGACTGGATAATGATCATTACCACTTTGAAGCCCTTGAACATTGATTAGTTTTGCAAAGAGGTAGTTTATTTTAAGCATGAATATCTCTGGACTATGATTTTTTTGCTGAAAGTTTGTCACAGAGGCTAAACTCTCAGGCCAGACTTATTTAAGAGAAGATAACTCTAGATTTTTTTGAGAAAATGTGTCATTGATCATTCTTCTGTTGAAGTCTTCAAGTGTGACAATAAAATGTGACACCCGATCATTGACATCATCAGCAATAGATATTAAATTATATAAACTGTTTAAACTTGCTAAGGTGTATATCAATGCATCTTTGTTTCAATACTGTTGCTAGCACAAATTGAAATTAAAATTACACAAATGAAATGAAAATTCACTTGAATGAATGCTATTAACTTTATTTTAATATGAGAAACAGACAGTTGCCTATTTAACTTATACTAAATAACTCAGTTTTTTGGGATATCTGTAAAATACAAATCTTTCTCAATAATGTGAACTGTACTGAAATTGAAGCGGGTCGTAAAACCTCTAATTGAATACAATGGCATTTCATTTTTTAACTCTTTTTTTCTATTGGTGGTCAATGGCAGTTAGTGTTTAAATGGAGTATTTTGTATTTTTCAAACAGCTTGCACAAACTTTAGAAATATAAATTTAACCCTTTTTTTAGCGAGCAAATGCCGCCTGCATTTCGCCTTCTTTTTACAGTTGAGCAGAGTTACACATTTTGCGTGCAATAAATCTGCTAACTTACGTCTAACTTGTTTAAGATCTCAAAATAAAACTTTCATTGAGAAGCCAAAAATATTTCTACCAGTAACTTTTATCTATTTCTTCAGTTAATCTCTGCTGATATTATAGCCTTTTCTTCGCTTTGCAAAATGTTAGCGCTTTGAATTTTTTATTTTATTCTAAACTTAAAGGCACTGCTTCATTTTATATCTATATTATATATATATGATATAAAGCAAAACATATATAGATATATGTATATATACATGTATATATAAGTATATATAGGCCTATATATGTATGTATGTATAAATATATATATACATATATATACATATATACACATATATATATATATATATATATATATATATGAGGCTGAAAGCATATATATATGTATATATATATATATATATACATATATATATATATATATATATATATATATATATATATATATATATATATATATATATATATATATATATATATATATATATATATATATATATGAAACAACCATGAAACTTCAAGTTGTAAAATATTTTAAAAGCTTTCTATTCTTAATATAGTTTATATATATACATATATATAGATATATATGTTGAATAAGTTCTATTTACACTATATGATATGTTTGCTAAAGTTTGCAGCTAAAACTAGCTTTTTACGTGCAATCGAAGAGGAGTTATGCACATCGGTCCCATTGGGAGCCGTGTTAAGATAACCGTCAGGGTGCTTTTAACCAATATGCTTTAAATCGGCAAATTTAAAAGTTATAATATGATAATTGATCAAATACTACAAACGTAAATAGTCTTGAGCAACTAAAATAAATGAATCATACTTATATAACATGCAGAAACAAAATTTTACGTTTTTCAAACAAAAATATTCGGATTGTTTGCTCAGATATCCGCTTTCTGATTGTTGCTTTCAATGGAACAAAACTCTTATAATTGTTCAGTACCTTCTAAAACGTACTCTCACTTCAACTTTTTTTCTGCACTGCTCAACTATTTTATAGTAGCATTCAAACCCTCTTTTGGCACTGAAAAACTTTCACGCATTACATTTACTTCAAATGCAACAAATAAAAGTTTTGCTCGCTAAACGTAACATTTGTACCATCATAAATGTAATTGGTTTTTGTGCATGTACATCAAAGTATCAAAACACTGTGACAAATGAACTGCTTTGAGCCGGAGGCAGTCATGAAGTATTTTTATGGTGTTGCTTTCAAATTTTTAACAAAAATATTATGAGAATCGCTATAATAGGACACCTAGGGAGTTATTTGTTATTGGTGTAAATGAATTGTAATTAATATTGAGGAGACGCGTTACCTGATCAATTATTATTGAAATTATTGACTTTTAAAGATAAAATAACGTCAAAGTGGTGGCCAGTTGGAGGTGGCGTTCAAATAGAGGTAACATTCATTTAAAAGTTTTACATTATTTTGAATTTAAAATGTGCTTAGTTTTCTGCCACTGTCAGTTTTGAGAAAGCTTTCCGCCTTCTTATCAAGCTTTACTTTATATAAATAATGCAATATATACAACTATTCGTGTAACTAATATCAGCGCATTATATTACGTGATTTAACTCTGACTTCTAAACATCGTATTTTAAGAAACAGATAAAAGAAAATTCATTTAAAATCAGAAATAACTTTTTAAATTAAACGTGAAATAAATAATGTTGAATCAATCCTAGAAATAGCCGCATGTATAAAAAATTAAGTTCCTTATTAAAGCATAAATAAAAACCATAAATGAATACATGCCTATAGGTAACAAACTGTTTAGCCAGCATCACTATATTTTTAAAAGTGATGCAATACAAATCTCTTTAATGATAGCTTAGAACATGTCTTTGTTCGTAATGTTTCACAATTATTTTGCACAAGCTAAACACAAATTATTTAATTCTACAATGTTATTGGAAAATGTCGTAATTGCCAGAACAGCAATAAAAAATATTGTGCTTCTAATGACGAGAGCTATGTCTGTTGGTCAACTTGAGCAATGATTCCTAGCAGTAGTTTAAAACCGGATTTTAACTCTGGGTTAGAAATTGTGTCTATTTGTCTAAGCATATAAGGATCTATGGCAGGAAATTAATATCGGTGATTAAACTTTCTGTTAATATCCTATTCACTCAAATTGCAGTGAAGGGTTAGAGCTTATTTATTTGTTATATTTGTCCTAATTAACTATATAGATAGCCAGGCTGTTCAGAAAATGTCTGGCTGCATATCTAATAATAGAGGATTAAATAAAATCAATAATAATATGAGATACAATATCCATATAAAAACAAATGATCGTATCTTTTTAATGAAATTAGAAATCAGAAGAACAAATTGTGCAGGCTCTGATTTCAAAACACGGTAAAAGTTTTAGGTTCAAGGTCAAATCTTGCATGTTTATTATCTTTGTTTGCTTTAAGTGATAGACCTTTCTACACATTAGATAATTTTTTGAATTGAATTTGCAATATTCTGTAGCTAAAATTATCTCTATAAAATTCATGTTATTATGATAGTTGAATTATTTACTTAGTCACTTTTACTCCTGTTAGGGGCTTTTATTAAATAGAGTTTAATGCTTTGCTCCTGAATTCCAAAGAAGTATTCATAATATATTTCAAAGTTTTCATGCTCAGATTCACACAAAGGAATAATAAATCCTTAAGTAATATTTGGAAGCTGTGTAACTCTAGCATTGAAGGTACTTGATCGTTTAGGAACCTTTACAACCCTGGCCATCTTCGTCAATATGTGTCAGGATCTCTTGGATATGTACAAAAAAGTAAACATTTTAAACCTTCATGTAATAGACTTTAAGTAGACTTTTCATTACATCTAAATCTGCTTATTATCAAATAAAATGTCGTGAAACATTAGAAAAAAGCTCCAAAAACCAATTGCGAATGTTAACAAAATAAAAAAAATATTAGAAATGTTTTTGGCAAAAACCATCAAAACACATACATTGTCAGAAATTTCTGAAACAATCATTAAAAAAAAATTTCGAACTTGCATCAAATGTTTTTTTCTTAGATAAATAGTATCAGAAGTGGACCAAAGATTCTGTGTCTAAATTTATGTTCAGATTCAGACTTTTGTGTGGTAAACTTTTTACAAATAGGACTTCTACTCCAAAACGGAAAAAAGGTTGCATGACATGCATTTGTACATTGTCCTTCGTAGCTTTAAAAATCTGCAAATAGAGCATCAGTATTCTGCTTGTTTGCTCTGGAATGTTTGTCACAGCAAAAACATATTTGTTGTTTGTTTTACGACCAGAATAGAGAGAGGCATTTCATCTGCAATGTCCTACAAGTTGTTTGCACAATTTTTACATAACAAGGAAAATTTAGTCTCTTTTAAGTATAAACTTTAGATAATCAGTTTTAGGTAGATGACATATGAGTTATGCACAGTCCACATAAAAAGGTTTACCGTCAGCCTTTTTGGCCAGAAGTAATGACATTGACAACATTGTGATAATGTGAACTGGTCATTCTTTTCTATCCCACCAATGTATTGACTACGGTTTTCACAGCCTCAAAACAATTCACTTCATTCTTTGAATTCTGGCTTTGATTTTGAAACCTGTTCAGCTAGTCATTTTGCACTAAGCATTACAGTTTTTATACTTTCGATAGTATATTGACCAATATACTATCGAAAAATGTAAACAGCAAATGTTCACAAAGAGCAACAAATTTGTAAAACCTGTCCATGAGAAAAATGTGATTTTGTCCAGTATATGTCGCACAGTTATGAATCACTAAATTTCTAGTGACGCCAAGTTCTAAAACAAAAATTGTATCATCATGTCAGTCTGGTATATACCAGAACTACAAATGTGCCGAGTTTTCTTTCACAGAAGACAAAAGTTTTCAAAACCCATTTTTACTAGCCCTGTCTTAAAGAGAACTGATTTTTGCTTGACTTATTTTTTCAGCTAAAGAAAGTTGCTGGTCTGGAACCAAGAGGTGTCTAATTTTTCTACGCAGATGAGCAATAATCAGTTTGTTTGTGTAGATTTTTACAATTTTTGCAAGCCTGAAGTCACTTTTATTGTAACAATGCAGCGTAGACCAGATATTAAGAAAAATATCATGAGACATAAGATGACATATGCCAGCGGTGTAGGTTATTCTAGGATCTTGCCCAAAGTAAAAATATGACTCAAACCAATCCTGTTGCAAAATATTTTTTATTAGAACTCATTCAATCCATCGATCTTGCGTAGCTCAGTGGGTTAGCATATCATCCGAAAAACGGTAGGTTTTGAGATCCAATCTTCTGCGATATAGATTCTCCATTAAAATATTTTATTATCTATAGGTGGCCACACCGATTTACAAAAAAACACAAAATTTGAGATTTACATGTATATAGATCATGATCACTTTAACAGTCTTTAAATATTCTCAAAGTGCAAGTCAGCAGTAAAATAATCTCTAACAAAACGAATTTGCCAAAACAGTTACTAATTTTATCGACTCTTTTTAAATATACTTCATATTGTAAATAGAGAGCATTAACATCTCGCATTTGTCATCAGCAGAAATAGCTGTGTATTGCTACACCTAAAACTCTACCAACTGAAGAATTTCCACTAAAAATGGAAATATTTTAGAGAGGAATAAAGCCCACAAGAGATAAAATATGAGTTGCCTCAAAATGCTAGTATAGTGTTGCTTTTGTAACAAACAATTTGCAAAGCCTATTAGAAGCCTAAGACATTTATAAATTGTAATTTTATATCGGAATCAGTAAAACAAATATCATATATACACCCAATGCCATTAAAATGTCTAACCTTGATAATGTTAGTATACCGAACAACACTGTTCTGTTTGATATCAGACCAGGTTGTATCAAAGGTCAAACTATTTTTATTTGGTATAATTTGGCTTTTAGTATACTTGCTAAACATAAATAGCCTATTTTAAAAGTGCAACATGCTGAAACATCAAAAACCTATTTAATTTTCTGTTAACATATGCCATGTCATCTACAACCAATTGTTTGCCTACAATTTTTATATCTAGTGAACTTAAGGCTGATGTCTACTGAGTTTGAATATGAATCTGACAAAGGATAAGCACAGAGCAAATTTCATCATGTACATTTCATCAAGTACATCATGTCATGCAAAATTGCCACTCTTACTATTTTTTAAGCATTCCTAAAATAATGCAGTATCTTTACCAACAAATTTTGGTGCCTAGTAACAATCAAGTTTGTATTAAAATAATTATGTTATCTAAAACAGTCTATATCGATACATTGCAAACCAAAGCAAAATTAAAGTTGATATTAACAAGCAAAAATTAGTTATATACCATAATAATACCTCAAATTAACAAAATTTCAGGCAAAGATAACAAATCAAATGTTAATTTTGATGGAAATGTTCGTTTTGGATTAAAACTATTAAGAAAAACCCTTTGATGCTATGTCTGCTTTTACAAATTGGCTTTGGAAAAAACGTTCTTTTATATTGAGTAAATATAAATCAAGTGTAATACTGTAATCAATGAAACATAATTGACAGGAAATATGTTATGGTAGTTTATCAATAGAGCTTTCATTATTTGCTCTCTCACTCTGTGTAGTTCATCTGATTTTGTTTCAAAATAGCGTTAGACTTTTATTTATTTATTTTCTGAAACACTGGATGGGAGATGATTATTTAGGTGATCCTATTGCGGTGAACTGCGTAATGTTTCTGCTTTCAGCTTAAAATAGCTTTGGTAAAACCTTGCTTACTGGGTTTCTAAGCATAAAGTAGATTTGCGGTTATTTCCACTTAGAAGGGTAAAAACAGTTAAATCTAATCATGTTTGACGCTATTCCACTTCAAAAGTATCTGCCAAGGGATTTCAAGTTAGGCTAACATTTGACGTCACAGAAACACTCACTGCAGATAAATTTCAACTTGTAATATCCAGTGCAGCTCTTTCTAGTGGAGGCCAAAATTTCAGCACATCTCCTCAACAAACCACACAAATATGTTCTAACTAGTATTGCTAAAGAGAGATTGCTCATACTACAATGATGAAATATTTACTCTTTTTATTTTATTATGGTTTGTGGTTGCAGCATACTGTAATATATTTTGGTTTTCCAATAGCTACATCAATTAGGTTGTTACTATTACAATTTTATCTTGTGGACTAATGGACGCTTGGTTCCTATTCATTGCGATATAAAATTTGCCATTGTAAAAAAGACTATTATTTATGCAATCTATGAAAAAAATGGTTTAGCAAGTAGTAAGTTCTGTTGCTGTTTTGTGAATAATTATGGGAAAAACAATAAACAAACAAAAGGAAAAGACTCTATAAGCATAGTGGCTGAGTTAGTGCAGCAAGTGTGCACAACGTTCATTAAAAAGTTACCTTGGTTCGAAAACAATACTACTTTAACAATTTCTGTTTTGAAAAGTACCAAGCTACTCTAGGAAAAATTGGTAAAGCGGTGCTACGAATCTTTGGCAAGTTAAAGTCTGAATTAATTGGCGGTGGTAAACTCAGAATCTATTGAAAACCAGAAAAACTAGTGAATAATGTTAGCTCAATAATTACAAAACTAAGCAGGAACTTGAGACCCCACCAAACATGATACAATTCATTGCCCATTTCATGCCACATGCCCCTTCGTCACCATAGTCACATATGTTGTAACTTGACAGGAAACTTTTATTATAGTATAGATTGGATTACCTGATAATTAATGTACACAAAATCTAGTAATTTATGATTTAAATACAAATTATATTTTCAACAGCTAACTTTTCACTTGAAGAATAATTTTGGCACACTTTGTAACAAACTAACACTTTTTATGGGAAAAAACAAAAATTTATAGCTCCTATAATTTTTTTAAAAACCATATAAGAAAGGTCGGCTTCGAAAAGTTTTTGTCTTTGGTTCAACTTGTTACCAAAAATTTATGTTACTCCAAGCAAATGCGGCAGTTCCTACTGCCCACCTAGGCATAAGCAAATCAGCAGCCTTACTGCTATACAATAGTCTTTTATACCCAGAGCACCCCACATTGAGGGTTTCCTGTCCACAAAACCACGGAAACTCAGTATCTCAACTTATTCCACTCTCAACACTGAGGCTTCCACCACGGAGCAGTGAATCACATCAGTTTGAACATCAACTGCTGTGGCTTTCTATGACTGTCAGTTTTCAAAAGCCCTGGATTTCTATCAGTGCTTGCTGTTTTATTTATTGATAAGTGGAAAGACTCGAATATTTGCATAATATCCCAAAAAGGGAGCTAGAATTAGGCTGTTTGGCTAGAATTGATAAATGAACAAATGAGCTATAAATTCTGGTTTTGTTTTAGGAAAATACTTCTCAAAATAGCCTAGTTTTACTGTAAATAATTTTAACAAAGTTCGAATTGCTGTGAAACCTTTTTTTAACTTCAGGTAAGAAGACAGAGATGTCCAGTGTTCATTCCGCTAAGTATAGCGGTGATAAAGCTGTTGATGGAATTTACATGCCAATTAACGGAGAGGCTTCATCTCTTATACACACTCAGAGAGAACAGAATTCATGGTTGAGAGTTGATCTAGAAAAACCAGATTGCATATCAGCTGTCAATATACTTAATAGAGGTAACTTGACATAAGTCAACAGCAATACTTACAGCTTCTAAAATTCATGGCTAATAACATAGCAGTCATTCGAAAATACCCATTGTGAGTTATTTGCTAATTGCAAGCCAAACTTGGTCAATTTCAATTTGGTGAATAGCTTGTTCTAAAAGGCTCGTAGAAACATAATATTTAATCATATGTACAAATATAAACTTTTACCATAAAACTTTAAAAATTTACAAAGTGTAATTTTAGTGTTGAATTGGACTCTTCAGAAGTCTTAGTTGAACTAAACTTTATTTCTACGACACCAAATGCTGCTTTCATCATTAAGAAAACTAGTGAAGTGATAGTTTTATCGTTTAATGAAAATAATAACACTACAATAATGCATTTCAATATTCTATATTTTATTATTTTCAGCTTCTGTAGGTTTTGAACGAGCAGCTAATGCATATGTGACAGTGACAAGTGACTTATCCTCAATATTCTACACATCAACTGAAGCCAGTAACTTTTGTGGAGAACATCAAGGAACCCTCAATAGATATTAAACCCTTATTATTTGTGTCACAAGGGTCAGAGGTCAATTTGTACAGATACATTTCATGATTCATAACTACTTACACATTTACAAAATAGAAGTTCATGGTAATTAAATGTATGGGTTATAATTATGTAGTGTACATTATAGACATTGTTGGTATTTGATAGCTGTTTGTAATACGTATGTTGTTTGTTCAATGTTTGTTAGCGAAATCTCTGCAGAAATGTGAGCAAACTTTTACGTAATGAAAACTTTTTAGTTTTATCTTTTTACGCTGATTCTTTTTCTACTTCTTTTTAACAAGTCTGAATTTTAGCCAAGACTGCTTGTTATTGCTGAATAGGTAGCATGGTGTGCAATAGACTGTACTAACAAGCTTCAGTATGGTTGTTCATTAGTCATTCTGTTTTAAGCTTGTCATTTTTATCCAAGACTTTAAAATGTTAAGATTTTAATAGCTACAGCGAAGCATACCAAGAAAAATTTGCCCACACACTTCAACGCCCCTCCCACATACACCCATACACCTCTACGCTCATACACACATACACACATACAAACATACACAGATATGCACATACACCCATATGCACACACTTACATACACACATACAGACCAACTTTGAGATTTATATATATATATATATATATATATATATATATATATATATATATATATATATATATATATATATATAGATATAAGGTATATATATCCAGTCAAAAGAATAGTTTTTATAAAATATGTAACCATTAGTTAGAAAGCTTGCAGAATTATATTTTTGAAGTCAAGATTATTGGTTTATTTTAAAAAAGTGTTCTCCCAAGAATATAATTTCAATGTTTCTTTCTTTAACAAAAGAATAAAAATGTAGCTTAAACTTGTAGCAAAAACAAATATACATTTGTGTTTGAAGTTGTTTGGATTAATTTCCTGCTCGTATGAGCTGTATTATAAAATGATAATTGTTCCTTTGTCTACACTCAGCTATACAAATAGTGACACGACTACCACAGTTTCATTCATTTCAATTATGATTTCCTGCTTATTTTTATTTCGTTAGATAATGGAAATTATCCGTTTGTTTAGAATAATGACATTTGGCTATAAAAGTATTGACACAACAAACGAAAACCCCTATACAATATAGTCTGTTTGTCTTTAACAAAAATGTGTATAACTGTACAAGATCAAACACAAACTTGAAAACAAAAGACAATACCTGTTTATTGAGCTGATCAACCTAATAGCTGCTTTACCTGTTTTACCTTGGTAGACTTGTGTTTCAATGCAAGTGTTTTTTTAATATAGTTGTTATATGAGAGTCAGCAGGTCGATGCTTGCAAAAGATGTGCTATATACGCATGCCTTTACCCAAATATTATCAATACAATCTATTGCACAACATACTTTGCTTTTTTTAAACAATACACTTCAGAGAATAGCTCTAAAAACAAACAATTCTAAATCTGCCAAGAATTTTTTTCTATTGTATGTGATCTAAATAATTGTAGTCCAATCTTAGACTTTGGCAAACATTATAAGTTTAATTTTTTTCCGTTCTGTAAATCAATATGAAGTAATTTCATAATCATAAATTACCAAGTGTTTGTCTTCATAATGTTTCATACCATCATGAAAACTGAACACAAATTTTTCACTTCATTTTGTGATTGCAAACAACTGTAAAAACATTGCACTCTTCATGACAAGAGCTCAACCTTTTTAATTGAGCTGACGGAAGTACTAGTTTTTGAATGTTGTTAATTTTCTACCTATTCAAATTTTGATAGTGCTAGAACTATTTTTTTCTGACCTGCCTTAATCCACTAAATAAATAGCAACGCTACAAAAATATTTGAAAACATATTTTATTTCAAAACATGGAATAGAACCATTTACATGTATAATATAAAATAAATTAGCTGTATATGCACAATTTGCAGTATTTGGTTTCTAATTTTAAGTTTTGATTAAAAACTTAAAAGATCGAGGCAATAGTTTCAAGGCGTCGTAATGTATTGGTTTTTGATTGATTTGTTTCGTTTGGTATAACCAGCCAAACATCCCTTATAATAGACTTCAAAACAAAGCAGAAACTCTATTATGAAAAAGGCTAAATTATTTATATAGTGTAATGGCAGCAGATATTGTTGTTTATAAAGCTTGAAAATTCATTTTATTGACAGAAAAATTATTAGCTGCAATCATCTTAACAAATAAGAACAAAAGAAAAAGCTTTATATAAATAGCTATGGGTAACAATGAGCCATGAGCTTTTGCTGCAAAAGTGTATTTATTTTGACTGTTTATTTCGTTCAGAGAACAAAGGAAGAGAAGACAATTCCTTTAGGGACTACAACAACAAATATTTGAACATGTTCATATCAACATTATTTGTCTAGGCTTATTATTGTGTAATGATCATAATCACTTATTATCACTAATCATCATCAATTCATGTCATTGACGAGTGATGACTGTTGAGGATTGTTGGAGGTATTGCAGGATAACTCATTCATCTAGTTCAAACCTGACAAAAATTTTTCCAAGTTTTCATTTAGAAAGTAGAAGCAATTCCTGGTCTTGCAGTGTCTTGACAAGCAAAATTTCTTTCAGGGCTAAAGGCTTTGGTTGTAGCTCTGCTGGAAGGCAGGAAAATCTTCCAATTTAGAACATATTTGCCACCTAACTTACTTTAGTAGTCCAGATCAAGATTGTGTAGTCTGCAGTGATCCTGATATGCCAAAGTGCACAAAATATGTCTGCACTGGTAGTAAGATGGTCAGATACTTGCCAACATATTTGCGCTGAAGGTTGATTAAGGAAATACCACATACAGCTTTATACCAAATAGATTGCATTACCAATGTTTTTTACAAATAATTTCCATCACACACAGTTGTATTTTGTACTTTTGTGTATTTTATCATTGTACTTTTTTCGACTTCGCAGATATATTTTGGCACATGGCTGATAAGAGAGGGCTTTCACAAACATTTTTGCTATTAAAACATTGCAGACAGGACTTTTCACAATTGAATCATGGGGCTATAACAACAAGATCATTATTAATTTTCTACAACATTCTTATTATTATTTATGGTTGCTTCATTGAATTTTTCTTTTAGACACAAGGTACAGTTTTAGAGTCATTGGCCAGTGGTATGGACTGCTCCAGTGTTCTCCAGTTAATGGGATAATTAGTATTTAAATCATTCAACCACCATGTGTGCTTGCTGAGTTCAGTGGCAGTTCTTTTATTTTGTTGTCGAATGACGCTTTGTGATTGTTATACACAGAGAGAAAAAAATGATTGTAATTTGATTTAGCCAGGCTTAAGATTTAATATTATGTTGATAATGATCTAAAAATTACTGTTACCCATAACACATACCCATACTGATTGAAAAATGATTTGATAATGATAATTAATGGCAAATTAATCAAGAGCTGGAGTAAATAGTGAGTCTATGCTACATTCAGCTGACAACTCAAACTTCAATCACAACTGATCATTCTTAAATCAGTGAAGCAAAATGAAAAAATCAATCATATGACACTGAAGATTGATTTAATAATGATCGCTAATTAATTGTTGACAGCCAGGACTATCAAAATTCAATCACATACTTTCTCATGAATCTGTTTTAAATCATTGTTGAAATAAATCAAATTTCAGACAGTTGCCATTTAATATTGATTCCACAATCCACAGCAGTTTAGACCAAGAGTTGTTCCCACTTTAATCTGGTTACACATATTAAATACATATGTTACACATAAAAAATACAACCATGTTCAATTGTCTCTGTATGAAATGCTTATAAGCATTCAATTTGCTAGAGTCCAACGCTATAAAGTTGCCGTGTGAGCTACCATAACAATTGTTTTTCTCTGTATATTCCAAGTATAATAAAAGTTCAAAAAGTTTACATCATTTCTATCATCTGAATTATTTTTTATTCTGATCAGACAAAAAATCACTAACGATCGCAGGATCAAATAATTTTTATTTTACCATTTTAAAATTCGAGCCTATGTTGACTAGGTTTTTCAATTTTTATTCTTTTCCAAAAAGGCACGATTTTTTTAGCTTTTAGCACAAAGCAACGTCTCTCAGATAATCGTTTCATATTGAAATTCATCGACTAATATCTTGTTGATGATATATAAAACTTACTAGCATTCACATCTTTTGTTTAACGCTACTAGACGACAGCTTTATAAACGTCTACCGAAAGCGACATAAAGTTCGTTTCTCCACGCAACCGATAAACGACATTAAAATGATAAACGACACCCTTTCCCCAGCCCAAGGGTTGAAGTCACACAAAAATGACGTGAATTCCAGGATTTGAGTTTCAAAAAATAATACTGCCATGGCAGAAACCGCAGTATAGAAGGATACGACCCTGCACGGCAGTTTAGTGAACTGAGCTAAGAAATGTAATGCATTGTATTTTGAACCGCATCAAGCTGGGGTTAGTTCATGAAATTATCTGTTCCCTAATTGGAACTAGACAGAAGTGTTGGATTTGAACTTGGTAGTGGAAACTAACAGTCAATAAATAAAAAGTACTGGACATCCTTCCTTGCCGAGATCTGGGCACTGCCCCCTTGATTGATTCATATGAACAATTTATACATTTGGAGAATTATAAATATATTCATTCGTCAGTTTGTTCAAACCTAGCTAGATATTCTCTCAAGAAAGGTTTTCAACATGGAATTGTTGAGTTCACTGAACTAAGGTTCCTTTGCACAACTTTGCAGAAATGGTGTGTAGCCAAACACCATTTTTGGCCCAAGACTGCTTTGGTCTGATCGCTGGGGTAATGAAATGCTGGAATAAGACAACACAACAGAGTAAATTATTGAGAATTCGGTAATTGCATTAACCTTTTGCCTAAAAAATGTGAATTGGTAAAATACGAAATTTCCTCTAGCAATTTATCTCATCATAATATGTTTAGCTTGGATGTCAAAAGTCTAGTAATATAAGGGCCAATAGTGAGATCTCATTAATAAATCCAGACCACCATATCATCGACTTAGCTGCACAGACTGCAGCAAGTCATATCTCACGTTCTACCAGCAACACAAAATTGAGCTGTCATTTACAAAGCTGTTTATTAACGAGCTTATGCAGAAGCAATGAAAGCTCTTTAGGCATGCTCTCTATCTAATGAATCCAATGAAATAGCTGGCAAAGGACTGACATGATCAACTTGCAATAGTTGTTTTAAATTTTCTATTAAACCTTGGACATTGTAGTAAGGAAATAGCTATGATCAGAATGTTGTTGAGTTTCAAATCTGGAATAATTGAAAAATTGCCTTATTGCATATTATTGGTCTACTCTGGAATGTCAACAGCATAATTATTATTATTAGACTTCTTTGATATTGAAAAAATTCATTTTGAAGCAATTGAAATTTCACAAGCATGACTAAGTTGTGTACATATTAATAATTAGAGCTTTGTATATATTCTTCTTGATAAACATAGAATTGTGTTGTGAATCTCTTGACTAAATATTTGTACATGTAAAACCAAGTAAAATTATAGTATCACACCTTTTCACATTTGCAGAAAATTGGAATGAGCTACAATAAAAGAATGTTGAAAACAGGGCAATCAGTCAAACATTGCTTTTGTAGACAGTTTTAGATATAATTGATATCAATGGTAAAAACCCTCTATCTAATATTATTGGTTTTATTGTTTTATTTATTATTTAGTTTTATTGTAGCCTAAGCTCAGCCTGTCTCAGGCTAGTTGCAGTTGATATATTTTTATATACATGCTAGATGGTAAACTCATTGGCTGTTATGCTACAGCCTTCCTAATTCAGCGAGCCCAATACTATCTACTAGCCAATGCCTAAAACCTCTGTTGGATTGTGCATAAAATGCTATCTTCCACAATCTTCTACTACAATTATCTAATACTATATGATTGCTTATTTATAGCGTGGTTATACCTTGTCTTATTATTAACAGATGCTATGAGTTACATAACTTAATTCAATGATGGGATTTATGTTGTATATGAAACAATGACGCTGTGAGTTATTGGGAGTGCTTGCTTTCAGTATGGGCCAGCGCAACAACTAGAGCGACCTGGTAATATTACAACCACAGCTGAGAAGAACATTTTTATAGACAAGCATTTAGTTATTATTGTTGGTCACTTTGTTCTTTTAGCTATCAGGATGTTTTGCTGAGCACTGTACACTATGATACCAAGCAGCCTTAATACTAGTATTCTGTAATGTGCTTTTGCAGTAGAAAAAGGTAGTTGAAACCCCCCCCCCCTTGACCGACAGCAAAACTCATGATGCCTTGAAATGAGTATGATTTAAATGTAAATTTCTATATGGCTTGGCATTTCAATTATGGTGGCCTTTTGAAAAAAGTGGTTTTTGGTAGAGCTTATTGTATGTCAGGTTTTGAGGCAACTGAAGCCATTCTCCTATTATCAATGAAAACAAAAATAAAGTTTCAGCTAATCATACAAAATTATTGTGCAATGCAGTCACAGTTGTTTAACCAATGCTTCATGGATATAATTAATGGCCAATTGATGTTTGTCACTAGTATGACTGTATTTCACCAGAGATACAATAGCTAAGAAAACTTACCATCTTGTTAAAATTCAAGGATAAACATGACTCTGCAACCCTCTAATTGTAGCATGTAGCTAATGTATCCAAACTGCTGCAATCTAAGCTTGAAGCTGTACTATTGACAAATTTTCATCACCTTACTATTTGAATGATGGCTTCAAACAACCCATTCGATAGCCATTGTCTGACTCAAATCTCCTAATTCCACTTTCCTAATTCAACAAACAAAATGTAGTTTGTGGAGTCGAATATAAGTGAATAGTATAGTATTAGTTGAGCCATCTGTAAGCTTTCTACTAGAGCTAAAAGGATGAAATATTAGATTAAATTACTACATTACACTTATTTAGGATGTTTTGCCTTGCCTGATATCAATAAAATACACTTATTACCAGCGAAACATTTGGTTGGGAGCATTGATCTGGCAATTGTTTTCACTTAATCTGATACATATAAACCTTTAGTGTCTTTTATTTTACTGAGTGAAGATTGATTTCTCCTATTAAGTTGCATCGTCATTTGTAGTGCTCAGAAGATCTGTAATCTGTATGTTTATTTGACTTTTGTAAGTGTTGCTTGAAACATGGAGTTAAGGTGGTTATATGTGAGCCAAGGGGGTGGCCATGGTTTGCCATGAGCTGACATTTATTCACAGTATCATATAGATGTCGATTTCGCTGTTTATTGGTGCTATACAGTATATACACAAAATTTGATTTACGTGGTAATAAGGAAAAACCCTGATAGTAATGCATTCCTAACACCGCACATCTTCGCCACTGTTGCAACATCTATCTGATACTCAACCCAACTGAAATGATTAATGTATCCATAATACAATATTCAGTATAAGATAAGCTATTTGTTTTTAAGTCAACTCAAGTAGCTACTATAGGTGGAACGAGACAGGTTTTCTTAAGTTCGAGACGAGACTCGAGACACTGTCTTGTAAAAATTCGAGACTCGAGACAAGAGACAGTAAAATAATGAGCATTTGGTGATGATTTCACTACACAAGTACTAGCTACTTGGTATATATAAAATTAATGAAACTATTTTTAAATTGAATTTTCGCCTGGTGTAAACGATTTAAATACAACATTTTAATAGTGATATGCATGTAGTTTTTGTAAACAAAAGTGACACAAACAGCTCTAAAATACCGAAGTTATATATTCTAAGAATTTTGAGCTTGATTGATCATAATTATTATAAACATATTGCTTTGTACATGTATATTTTTACCATCTATTGAATAGTTCTTACTTTTTAATGTAATGAAACCGATAGCCGTCGCTCTACAAAGAAATACCGCAACTAAAGAAACACACGATAATACTTTCATTCTTATCGTTTCATTAATGTCAAGTGTTGTTTGTGTATTAACTGTAGTATGTGAATTATATTTAAATTGTACTCATTAAATTATATTAATTACTGTATACATGCATATGTATATTCTTATATTGAGCTAACAAAACGTCATTGTTAACCGAACACGGACTATGGTCGACACGGCCTTTCGTTCGTTTCTCCGTGTCCGGGCAAGTTTTACCCGCGATTGGTAGTATATACGTAAAAAAGGGCCGAATCTTATGAAGGGCAGTTGGTGTTTAGACACGATACAATAAAATACAGACATTTTACCCGCAAATGTCTTATTTATTAAATTGGATTATCCGAAGAGTAATTAGATACGACCCGGTATCTGTTTTAAGGACACAGAACCGAACTAAAATATAACAGGGCAGTTGTCCGGACTACACGATTAGACTCAGTGGCCAACATAATCAATTGCAACAGGTAGTAACGTACCGGGTATAACTTTAAAGGCAGTTGCCCGCAATCCATTACAATATATGGAATTGTCGCTACCGTAAGAAGCCATGTTTTAACAACCGTGCGCAGGCGCTTTAGTTCTATTTCCTGTCTCGAGTTTGGCAATAGTTAAGTCGAGACGAGACCGATGCGAGACGAGACAGGTCGATACTCGAGACGTCTCGTGTCTTGTTCCACCTCTAGTAGCTACACTACACATATTGCGTGGTGGGGTAGAGGCACGGCTCTTTCCCTCTCCAAGAGAGCCTATCCAGACTAACTCATATTCATTATGTCTGTTTTTACTTATGTTGACATCTTGGGGTTTTTTAAATTCTCTGTATTCCTAGCTTAAAAATACAAACTAAAATCATTGCATTCCACGGTTAACTATTATTCACAGTATTTTTGCTGAATACATGTAGAACAAATTGGCCATGCCTTGCTTTAAAGCTATAAATACCCAATATCTATGATGATGATAAGCGGCTCAGGCGCTGGGCAGCCTATTCATCGCATTGACCAATGAAAACAAGGGAGGCATTTTCAAATCATCCTTGTAGAATTAAAGCTGGCAATGGTCATTTTGCACTTGATACTGTTAAAGCGATCACCTAGTAGGATACACAACGCAATAGATAACTATTCAGATAATTACAAAATATATCGTAGTGACGACATAGACAATATTGAAGCAAGTAACCATGAAGAGCTTGTGTCATCTGTGCCATCACACTTTCTGCAGTCATTTGGATAATCAATTGTGAAAGCCTGCCATGGTGAGTTTGTATAACATACAACATGGCACTATTTAGCCAAAAATTTATCATAAATGTCATGCTAATGTTTCTGTCACTAAGCAATGTAAAATTCCTGAGAACTACATCATTGGATATCACAAAAAATCATAGAACACACGCACACCCCTTGAAGCAAGAGTAATGGTGGCTGTATTGGGATTTTTAAGACTATATTCACAATCTCAAATCTTTTATAATTTAATGTATATCGTCTGTTGTTTAAAACATATAATAGAATATTTAACTTCACAGAAACAACAGAACAACTATGAAGAAATTGCTCACATATTCAACCAGAATATATCATTTAAATTTTTCTATCAATTTTAGACCAAGGCGTCGATGAAGATATTTTTATAGAACTGATGAAACACCAGCTGGCCAACCTTCAGCCTAACATGATCTCAAGAACTCAAACTCTCCTTATTAGGAAACAAAAGGAGTTAAAACGAGTAAGTTGAAAAAACATTAATTCAAATTGTAAGAGTATGTTGAGTAAATCAATATTCCCCATTGAGTTAGATAACTCAGAATCATTAACGCAAAGTTAGATAACTCCTAAACATCTACCCTACCTACCCACATAACTATATTACTAGTTGTAGCCAGAGCTATTAGTTATGACTAGTATTATTATAATCACCCAGACCTTAACACAGAGTTAGATAGCTCCTAATCATTGACGCAGAGCTAGATAACTCCTAATCATTTACCCTACCTACTCACATAACTATATCACTAGTTGTAGCCAGAGCTCTTAGTTATGAATTGTCTTATAATTATTACTCAATCCTTAACACAGAGTAAGGTAACTCCTAATCATTAATCCTACTTACCCACATCACTATATTGCTAGTTTTAGCACATTTACATGATTATTAGTTATGAACTGTGTTATTACCTATATGATTGTTACCTTTGTACCAATTATTACCAATTTACCTTTGTGGTTTTATAGGTGACAAGCTTGATGATGAAAAGCAATGTGTTTTGAGGGGCAAGTCGACAGCCACCAGCCTGTTTATGGAGAGACTTTCGCAAAGTACCTTGGATGAAACCAGCAGAGGAGCCATTGTATTGACAAATGAACAGGAATGCATCTACCTGGTTTTGCCAACGGGAGCAGTGTTCCTGATGGCAACTGAGGTAGATGCATGTCTGGCCTATGTTAAGTGTTTGTTTGTGGTTAACCAGAGGTACCACATCCAAGCCCATTCACATGTATTTACATGTAAATACTTCATTGCAAAACAGTTCATTTTTAACCTTTTTATTCATATTATAGCTTAAAAGTTATCATAATATATTTTGCTTATACATATATTTAACCTCAGTATTTCATGAAAATAAAAATAAGAAGTTCATAGTAATCAGTTCACTCAAGTGTGTAATTGTCTTCTCCTGGTATAAAATTACAATTTTATTGTGATTTAAAAATGACAGTACCATGAGTGAACAAGGAGCATCCATAGCAGCACAGCACTGAATCACAGAATGATTTAGTTTTGGTTATTTCCACAAAAAGCATCCCTGTACAAAAACTCGACTATCAATCATAATATGATTGAATAAGCCCTATTATACCTGTACCACAGCTCAACAATCAATCATAATAGGATTGAAAAGGCACTATCATACCTGTACAAAAGCTCAACTTTCAATCATTATATGATTGATCAGGCACTAGCATACCTGTACAAAAGCTCAACTTTCAATCATTATATGATTGAACAAGCACTAGCATACTTGTACAGAAGCTCAACTATCAATCATAATATGATTGAAAAGGCCCTAGCAAAGCTGTAAAAAAGCTCAGCTATCAATCATAATATGATTTGATAGCCACAGTATGCGTTGGCATAGGTAAATCATTATTAAATGCAAATTAAATCAATTTTGAGTACAGTTTTGTCACCCTGAATTTAGATTTAATAATGATTTAAAATTCAATCAAAATTTCTCTCTGTGTAGCGTGTTTTAAATGAAGTTTATGTTAAGCCAATGTAGTTAGCTTCAACATCGTGGGAAGTGACAGTGGCTTGGTAAATATATCAGACTTCAATAATTTCCCCTGTAGTGGGCAGTTGGCTTTTACGTGACAGTTGCATGAATTTGTTGGTGAAATTTTTCTCGTAAATTCTTTGCCCTTCAAGTGTTTAATGTTGTGCGAGTCGATAATGCTATTTTACGTTTTTCATACAGCTGTAGCTGATTTTTAAAGTTCATGTTGAATATGGTGTGCAGTGGGTGGTTTTCAGGAAATTCTTGTTAGAAACTGTACCTTATGTCTACAAGAAAAATTTCATATTGTATACAGGCCACACCTTGGTTTATTGAACAAACTCATTACTCACTAAACTCATCAGCGCCTGCAGACACGCTAGAAATCTCTACTGTCCAATTTTAAAACTTAATGCTTCTATGAACCCATAACCTTTCAGCTTTGAAGTTTAAGTAATTTTAATAGTTCTAGCTGTATATAAGTAACCAAAATGGGTGCTAACACTTTACCTGATTATCATTCTTTCCAAGCATAAAACTAATTGTAATAAAGTGTGTTATCTAAAGTTATAGACTGTTTTACTGATTTTAACTTGCTCTGATATTATCATTGAGCATTCTGCTCAGATCTTATGCTTTTACTTATAAATATATATTTATCTGTACATATATATATTTATATGAATATATATATATATATATATAAATTGGAAGGTCAAATAGTTTACTTATCTTTCAGCTACTGTCAGTTTCCTGCTGGCGCATTCTTCAGGCTGTAAGCTTCAACTGGGCAAGATGGTGACTTTTCAAAACATCCCTTTCTTTTACGTGATTGGTGGGTTTTGTCGCGCTCTGATTGACTTATTACTAAAATTGCAGAGAAGATAACTCTTAGAATGAGGACAAGATGAGGCAATTTCTGTTCTTTTATTAAGTGTTGACATGTCAGGATTTTTAATGATGTAATATTTTTCAGAAATACATAAATTGTACCTTTTCCTTAAGTTGCTGTAGGATTTGGCGTGTTTTAGTATAGTCCACTCAAGTTTGAAGTTAATGTCTCGGTCTTTTAGTGCCCATATGTGTTTGCTCAGTTCTGTAGCATTTCTTTTTGAGCTATTATTTATACTGCTTTTATGGTTGCGGTACCTAGTCTTAAAGTCTGTTTCACAAAGTCCGACGTAGGTCTCAGCAGTGTTGCTGTCTAGTCTTGTCACTTGTGCTTGGTAGACTATGCTCTTCTGAAGGCAGTTTTGGTTAAGGGGACAGTCTGATTTTGTTCTACAGTTGCATTTTTTGGTCTCGGTAGTTGGCAGATTTGAAAGGAGCCTGTTGTTATGGTTTTCTATTTTAATTTTTAGTGACATTATCTAGTACAGTTTTTTTGTATAAGTCAGGTGTTAGTTTGTAGTAATTAGTGGTTTTGTCAGCTTTGACAAGTATGTTGTTGTCTATTTTTATTGCTTTTAAATCATTCTTCAGTTTCTCCTGAAAGTGATTTGTAGTTTTTTGAAATTCGATATTTTGTATAACTTTAATAAGTTCTAACTCAAACTGTGTCAATTCTTTCACGGTTGGTGGCGTCCTACGTGATTTAAATCCAAAACTTTCACAAGAGTTTGGTTTTGCATTGGGATTTACAAAATTACAAAAAAACTACAACTGGCAAAATTGAATCAATAGGACTGACTGACCAACAAATTGCCTGCAAACTACACCTTGATGACAGAATTGAACAGACTGCAACAAAAGAGGCTTTTATAACAGTGAAAGACCACAAACCCAACTTCCCCAACAACCCCACTTACAGACTCATAAACCCAACGAAGACAGAAATTGGGAAAATAAGTAAACAAATACTAGCTAATATAACCCTTTCCGTGCGATCTAAAACAAAAGCAACTTTACGGCGAAACACGACAGAAGTTACCAGCTGGTTTAAAGACATTAAAAATAAACACAAACACTCTTTCATTACTTTTGACGTTTGTGACTTCTACCCATCTATAACACCCAAACTCCTACAAAAAGCACTAAATTTTGCCTCAAAATACGCAAAAATCAGTGATGACGAACGACATATAATAATGCACACAAAAAATTCTTACCTTAGCCATAACGATGCCACCTGGATTAAAAAGGACTCTGCCAACATGTTCGATGTAACGATGGGTAGTTTTGACGGAGCCGAGACTTGTGAACTCGTGGGAACTTACATATTATCTCTACTACCAAATAAACTAAAAAGTAATACTGGACTCTACCGTGATGACGGACTGGCAATATGCAACGACACACCTAAATATGCCGAAGACATGAAAAAGACAATTTGCAATATATTTAAAGCAAACAATTTGAAAATAACAATCGAAGCTAACATGAAAACCGTCAACTTTTTAGACGTGACCCTTGACTTAACCAAAGGCTCATACGGCCCATACACCAAACCTAACAACACCATTTTATATGTACATAGATTGAGCAATCATCCCCCCTTGCATAATTAAAAACTTACCACTTAACTTTAATAAAAGACTGAACAGACTTTCCTCTTGCAAACATATTTTTGACAAGGCCGTACAACCGTACCAGACCGCTCTGACAAACAGTGGATACAACCATATACTTACTTATGAAAATACAAACTCCACTAACAAAAGAAAAAGACAAACTAGGCAACGAACCATAACCTGGTATAACCCACCATTTAATTCAAGTGTGAAAACTAACATAGGAAAAAGATTCCTGACCCTGATCAACAAGTGCTTCCGAAAGACAAACCCTCTACATAAAATATTTAACAAAAATACTTTGAAATTGAGCTACTCAACTATGCCTAACATCAAAGACAAAATAGAAAACCATAACAACAGGCTCCTTTCAAATCTGCCAACTACCGAGACCAAAAAATGCAACTGTAGAACAAAATCAGACTGTCCCCTTAACCAAAACTGCCTTCAGAAGAGCATAGTCTACCAAGCACAAGTGACAAGACTAGACAGCAACACTGCTGAGACCTACGTCGGACTTTGTGAAACAGACTTTAAGACTAGGTACCGCAACCATAAAAGCAGTATAAATAATAGCTCAAAAAGAAATGCTACAGAACTGAGCAAACACATATGGGCACTAAAAGACCGAGACATTAACTTCAAACTTGAGTGGACTATACTAAAACACGCCAAATCCTACAGCAACTTAAGGAAAAGGTACAATTTATGTATTTCTGAAAAATATTACATCATTAAAAATCCTGACATGTCAACACTTAATAAAAGAACAGAAATTGCCTCATCTTGTCCTCATTCTAAGAGTTATCTTCTCTGCAATTTTAGTAATAAGTCAATCAGAGCGCGACAAAACCCACCAATCACGTAAAAGAAAGGGATGTTTTGAAAAGTCACCATCTTGCCCAGTTGAAGCTTACAGCCTGAAGAATGCGCCAGCAGGAAACTGACAGTAGCTGAAAGATAAGTAAACTATTTGACTTTCCAATTTATACTGCTCCATCCTATGTTGAGCACTCTGATTTTAGTTTCAAGTAGGATACATTTGAATATATATATATATATATATATATATATATATATATATATATATATATATATATATATATATATATATATATATATATATATATACGTACACGTGACTCGGTTGTCAAACGCTTTGGTTCTAAAGCTATTCCGTTTTAGAACAATAAAATTGAGATTCGTTTGTTTGGGATCTCAAACATAAAATTGGTTTTTGGTCAAACATTAGAATAGACATTAAAATTTAAACAATCAGAACAGTGGAAACAGTCGTTAACAAAGGGAGAAACAAGTTACGATTCATAAATTCTTTACAAAAAGGAAAAAACCATCTGGGACGATGTCTCTCTACTAAAGAGATTTGCTAGAGAGACAAATCCTCCAGTTGAATTACCCTAAACTGTTTTAGAAGTAGATTATCTTTCAGAGATGTGAAGTAAACGAGTCATTGCTGTTTATAGTTTTCTTTTCACACAATTCTTACTGATCTGTTGCATCTTTTGCTGTTTTGTAATCAATTCCTTAATTTTTGGTATTGTATCTTAATGAAGAAGGTTTCCAATGTTTTAAGAGCAAAACATTCTAGAGGTTTACTTTTTAATTTTTGTTTTCATCATAAAAAGAAAGTTTTTTATTAAATATAAACATGATCTATATCTACCCGCTTTTATTTTTAGTATGTAGTTTACAGTACAGTTTATGGTGTAAAATGTTACAAAAATACTTTACAACTGTTTTTATCTCGGCTTGAATGGATTAAAATTTACGTACATTAATTTTAATGGGAATAATTGTTTTGGATCTCGAACAACTCGGTTTTTGAACAACCTTCTTGGATAAATTATGTTTGAGAACTGAAGTTCTACTGTATATTTATATCTATATATAAAAGTATATGTACATATGTATATACTAGGTTAATACCTGATGTTGCCCGGGTAATAAAAAATGTTTTGCACTAAAAATAACAACAGGTGCCACTGTAAATTTCAAGCTTCATATCATGACACAAGTGTTTTGGACAATTCAAATAAATTAATTCGCAAAATGAAACAACTTTAAAGGTTTTTAAACTTTCTCAAATAACACCTTTGAATTTCATATTATCGAATAAGTGTTTTGTTAAAATATGTTGTAAAAAAGTTAGCAACTGTAGAGTTGCTTAAATGTACATTTGAAACAATTAGCAAGTAATGGCTAAATAAAGTTTACTTTGCTACAGTCACAATGAAAACTTATTTGGTATGCAATAATATGATTTTAATTACTTTCAGTGTTAGAATCGTGAGGCAAAAGTGTTGTATAGAGAGGTATAGAAACCCATATTAGTTATCTAATGCAAACGCCTCCTAGTAAAGATCATCCAAATTGTTTGTAAGTACTGTACATATTAAAAGGTAGTAAAAAGATAATATGCTGACCATAGTAAGTGTAGCAACCTACATCAACTTTGGCGTGTTCAGTGATTATGATCTGCAAGAAAATGTAACATTACTATGTAAAATGCGCATTTTGTACCATGAAGGTTGTAACCTTCAAGACAGGCGTATAAAATAAATGTTGAACTTACCTTATATTTATTTACCTCATTTAGCACATATTTAACGATAAGTTTTAGTATGTGCTTCACTAAAATCTACTTCAACTTTGTCATGGCTAAAATTTAATTCCTTATCTGTTTTCGAATCAGTTTTAGATGTAACTTATGATGAATAATGCTAAACAGAGATAGTGAGCATCATATATCTCTTTCAGGCGTAGTGGGTAAGATTTCGACAAATGGCACCTCATTGCATAGCAGATATTTTGTTATCTAGCTGTAATAAGTATACCGACTGCCAAAATTTTAAATATGAGACACTTCCTTGTTGCTATCGTGTGGTAGAACAAACTTTGTCCTAGTATGTCTAGGACGACAAATTATCGAGATGAGGTAAGGAGAAAAAATCTTATAACCAGAGCATTGTAGGTTGTTGGCACATTGTACTAATTAATAGTCGGCTGCTCACAATTGTGAGAAAAGAGCACAGTTTATTGAAAGAGGGAAGATAATGGTGAGAAGGGCTCAGCAATGTGATTAGGTGCTCGTATCTACATACTTGAGGTTGCAGTCTTTGTGAGTGCAAATTCAGAATGAATTGCCATTTTCAAGCCTAGATTTTAATTGCTGTAGTAGCTGGACAGACGCAAAGCAAACGACAAAAGACGAAATTTGAGATTTGTATATAATGAAGAATAGATATACACATAATATATAACTATAAAATGGTACATATTACTTATCTAGAAACAACTGCAGAAAAAAGAATGATATATATATACTGAAATATCATAAACTTAACTATCGGTTAACTATATATGTATATATATATATATATATATATATATATAAATATATATATATATATATATATAATTAACAGATAGTTAACTTTATGATCTCTCTAAGTTAGGTACAACTGATAGTAATTATTACTACAAATAGACAAAAACTACAACCAAAATTTATTATTTAAAACAACCAAACTTTAAGCCAAATTTTGCAATCGCCCAATTGTCTTTTTGTCTTCTGTGATTTTTGTTATGTTGCTTGCAAAGTCTAATGCCTTTTATAATAGTGCCTCTGTTATTGAAGGGTAAAATTCACAAACATCAAAAGTTATAAATTTTTGCTGTTTTCTTCCTATACATGTATATATTTATTTGTGAAATATAGTTTTAGATAAAATATATGTTCATGTGTATATCTAACGCCGAAGCTTATATATGCATGCATATTCAAGCTTCGACAAACCAGTATGTTTAGAAGTTATGTTGGCTTAAGACCTAAATTATATGCTGCAGATCAAAGGAAGCTGATCTGAATTTCTTTTTATAAGAATTCATACTGGAAATAGACTGTTGAAGCAGAAAACACTTTATTTGAAAAAAAAAGTTTAGCCTATTCTTAAAATATAGACATGGTTCAGCTGAATGTTAGAAAATCAACTCAACATCTAAAATATTTTGTACAATTCATGAGGTTTGCTGTTTTACCCTACAGCTCTCAAGACCAACTAAGACAGCTCTCAAGACCAACTAAGACAGCTCTCAAGACCAACTAAGACAGCTCTCAAGACCAACTAAGACAGCTCTCAAGACCAACTACGACAGCTCTCAAGACCAACTAAGACAGCTCTCAAGACCAACTAAGACAGCTCTCAAGACCAACTAAGACAGCTCTCAAGACCAACTAAGACAGCTCTCAAGACCAACTAAGACAGCATAAAAAATTAGATTCAGGGCGATTGCAAATTTCGGCCCAAAGTTTTGTTGTTTTAAATAATAAACTTAGGTTTTAATTTTTGTCTATCTGTAGTAATAATAACTATTAGTTGTACATAGCTTAGAGAGATTATAAACTTAACTATCGGTTGTAACAGCAGTAAATTTTTGTAACAGAAAGTGATTTAAGTACCTAGCAAGAACCAATGATATTTGTTTTTTGCATTCGTGAGTATTTCTTTCAATGATTTAATACAGGTCAAGGCCAAGACTTTGAGCCTTTTGGTAGAAGATGATTGCTTTACTTTTTGTGGGAAAGAGGTTACAGCTCTGGATCTTGCCCTGCCGATGACAGACCATGTAGATGCAGTGGTCGTTGTCGTTTATAAGATCATTGTTTTGACAGGCGGTGCAACTTGATGCAACTTGGTGCAACTGCATGTGAACATGATGTGAAGATGGTGGCAGCTGCGTTGATGGGGATGGAAAGCTGTCAGTGTGACTGCTAGAACCACTTTTAGAGATATAATTTTACAACCAATGCTGCAACTGACAGATCTAGTTATTGGACGTATGATTATTATATCTGTCTGATAACATAAAAGTATAACAACTGTTTGATTACTTTGGTTGTTATTGCCATGCACTAAAGATTCAAATGTAAAAGGTTGTATGCGATAAACAAACAAAGCTTTATTCTGAGACTATTGGTGCATATAGAAATTTTCACACAGCAATTTCTGTTGTTAGACAAGTTTAACCATGAAAAAATAGAGCAATATTTTACATAAATATGGTAAGAAGCAGTATTTCACATCAACCTCCAACAATGGCTTCAAATGAATGGATGAATGAACACAGCTGAGATTGTAGTAAAATATCAAAACAGAGGAAAATATTTAATAAGTAAAGAGATCTGTAAAATTATTGCACAAACATTTTGTCATAAATTGCTTGTTTTATTCTTGTTCAAAATAAAAAATTCTGTCACCTAAGGTTATATTTTGCGGTGAACTAAATAATTTAGTAAAACACAGCTGCATTTAATCTGAATTTCTTGAGATAGTATCTTCAAAATAAGTTTTGAAGACTTCTGCAGGAAGTTTTCCATTTGGTAATTAGGTTGGTAATGGTAGTAATAATAATATATATATAGATATATGTATATATGTATATAAATATATATACATTAACTATTTGGATTTTGGCTTCTGTACCCTCATCCAATTATCAGCTTATCTAACTCTGTATAACAGCATATTACTGGTGTATAAATTTCATTTTAGACATTTTATCTGAAGAGTGTGATGCTTATTGTACAACATGAAACTATTAGTAATAAAATGTTTAACTTATAGAATAAAGTTTCACTTATACATATTGTATATATACTTATACATTATAAGCGTATACTTATACACTTGTACATATTTTATATGTAGATATATACATATCTATATATATAACAAATATATATATACGTATATTACAAAGTAGCGTGCCGTTTTACTTCTAACATTGTATCTCTCCTATTGCAGGGAGAGATATAAACATATGATCTTTTCCTTTTATTATTGCTGTTTGTTGTACATAATAACACCCAGTACATTGCAGCTACCATTGCAGTTCTCCTGTTGCACTGCAGTGCCATTTGACTGCTAATATTGCATTTTTCAACCAGCAGTACCCTTTCTTTTTCCATTATCACTTTGGTCGTGGGATGTATGACAGGGGAATTTCTAGTTTAACATTTTTCTCAGTTTAACAGTTCTCAAGTCCATTATAAGAAAAGTTCTGCTGATCATTCACAATCATATGAATCACTTAGTAAAATTAGAGCCTAAAATTGATCATTATACCGTGCATTAAACTTACTTTCCAAATATTTGATGTTTCTAATCTAAACTTGTAACCAAGAAACCAAATAATGAAAACTGTATATATAGCTATTTTATTTAGTTTTGTCGAGGTGTCAAGATGGCTTAGTGGTAGTGTCTTTGACTTTCAACCATTGGGTTGGTGGTTTGAGCCCTGCTTAATGTCGATCTGACAGAAAGCTCTCAGCAAACTTTCAATCCTAAATTGCTGGGTCTTTTGGATCTAGACCATAACTTGGAGGCCCTGTACCACACTGCGGACAACATGGGTACTTTATAGATGCACTTTTGTTCTTTCTACAATGGGTAAGTGAAATGGCTACCTGGTTACACGTCAGACTAGATGTGTTGCAAAATGCATTCCTTCAGGTTAATCTGGCAATTTTTAGAAAGAGACCTTGATAAGTGTATCGATCACCCAAGGTAGTAGCTTATAAAAACTAGTCCTGATGGTGACTATTCACAACCAAATGAATCACTCATTTTCTAGTAAGAAAACACGGATGGTTTCTCTACTAGAACAAAAGAACATTGTCAACACATGACATAAGAATGTAATTACTACCACTATTTACTGTTATCAATAATTCTATTTAATGTTTTTAAACCAAATATGTTTCCAAACAATTTCTGTGTAGCGTTTCCATTTATACAACAAATTAAAACAGATAAACCAAAATTGATTTAACTTTTTTTGCAATTTGAGTGAACAGAAAATAAACTAAGTTCAAAAACCAGTATTATCCTGCGGCTTGTATTTCCATCAACTCAAACAAACATGTAGAGTTCTTGTCATGAGATGTGTAAGGTTTTTATAGTTGTTTGCAATAACAAATGGAACAAACAAATTGTGTTAATCTTTTTGCTGATGCGAAGCATTACAAAGACCAACACTTTGTAAGTTTTGAGTTTAAAAGTATTTGGTATTGAATAATAAAAATAAAGAATTTAGGATGCTTGTCAAAGATTTTATTTAAGTACATGCTTGTTTGCTACCATTATCAACAGAGAGCATTAAAAGCTTTGGATTGTTAAGATCAGATTACTACTATTTAGATCACATTAAATAGAAAAAAATTGCTTTTAGTTTTTGGCATTTTTTGCTTTTTGAGGAGTTTTTTTATGGAATGGATTGTTTAAAAGCAGAGTTAGATTGTGCATTAGATTTTATTGATAATAGTTTTGTAAAGGCATGCATGTATAGCACAACTGTTGCATACATTGACCTGTTGGCTCCCTTGTAACAACTGCATCAAAAAGAACTTGTATTGGAATACAAACTTAGCAAGGTAAAACAGTCCTTAATTTGATGAGCTCAATAAGTGGGTTTTCTCTTTTGTTTCGCAGTTTGTATTTGGTCTTGTACAATTATCCACCTTCCGGTTAGAGACAATTTAGATTATACTGAATAAGAGTTTGTGTTTGTTGTGTCAATACTTCTATAGCTGGGTGTCTTTAGTATAAACATGTGAATAATTTCCGTTATCTAACAAATTACAAATAGCCAGGAAACTATATTTGAAATTGAGGAGACTTTGGTAGTCGTGTCCCCGTTTGTACAGCTTAGAGTAAACATCATAGACAAAAAACAAATTTCATTGTATGATACAGTTTAAACTAATAGGAAATTAATCTAAACCTCTACAAACTTGAATGCAAAATTGTTTTGTTAACAGTTTAGGCTACATTCTTGCAGTTTTATAAAAGACCCAAATATTACAATGATATTCTTTAGAGAACCATTTCTGAAACCAAACAAAAATGTCTGTTTTAAAGAATACCATTTTGTGAGCTTTCTAAATAATAGTTAATGACTCTGCAAAAATATTCTTTCTGACTAACTATGTATTTATTTGTATATATATACATATATATATATACGTATATATATATATATATATATATATATATATATATATGTATCAGAGTTGGTCTGTATGTGCATATGCACCTATAGGCATATGGGGGTAGAATTGTAGGGGCATAGTGGTTTAGGAGCGTAAGGGTGTAGAGGTGTAAGGACATATGGGCAAACTTACTTTGGTATGTTGGACTGCAGCTATGAGAATCTTTGAAATTTTAAATCTTGGAAAAAATGAAAAAATCGAAAACAATAACTAGGACATAATTGCAATGAGCTTTGTAAGTGCAGTTTATGGCACACGGTGCTATTTATTCAGAAACGACCAGGAGTCTTGGCTAAAATTCCAGCTTGTTAAAGAAAGCAAAGATAGAAACAGTGTAAAAAGAATCAAGTCAAAAGATTTTATCAGGTAAAAGCTTTTTAACATCTCTGAAGAAATTACACTAACAAACATTGAACTAACAACATATTACAAACAGCCATGAAATACCAACAATGACTATAATACACACTACAATCTCTAACGCATGAAATTAATTACCATGAACTTCTACCTCATAAAAGTTTAAGTAGTTATTAATCATGAGCTGTATCTGTACAAATTGACCTCTGACCCTTGTGACGCAACTGATAAGGGTGTAATATCTATTGAGTGTTCCTTGGTGTTCTCCGCAGAAATTACTTGCTCTAGTTGATGTATAGAATATTGAAGATAAGTCGATTGTCACTGTCACATATGCATTAGCTGCTCGTTCAAAGCCTAAATAAGCTGAAAATAATAAAACACAGAGCATTGAAATGCATTACTGTAGTGTTATTATTTTCATTAAACGATAAAACTATCACTTCACTAGTTCTCTTAATGATGAAAGCAGCATTCGGTGTCGTAGAAATAAAGAGTTTAGTTCAACTAAGACATCTGAAGAGCCAAATTCAACACTAAAATTACACATCGTAAATTCTAAAAGTTTTATTTTGAAAAGTTTGAGATTGTATTTTGGGTTATTTATTACACTTTTAGCAGCGCTTTAGAAAAGGGTATCTATTAAATATTAAATAACAAAGCAAATAGAGGGTTTCTCTAAATGACTGTTAGGTTGCTAGCCATGATGTTCAGAAACTCAAAGTATTTTGGATGAATTATGTCAAGTTACCTCTATTAAGTATATTGACAGCTGATATACAATGCGGCTTCTCCAGATCAACTCTCCACCATGGATTCTGTTCATTCTGAGTAGTTATAAGGGAAGAGAGCTCGCCATCAATTGGCATGTAAATCCCATCAACCGCCTTATCACCGCTATATTGGGCAGCATAAAGACTTGACATTTGTGTCTTCTTATCTGAAATTAAATAAAGGATTTTACAAAAAATTGAACTTTGTTAAAATTATTTACACGTAAAAAAGACCTAGGTGGTTTTGAGAAGTTTTTGTCCTTGAACAAAACCGTGATCGATTGCTGTTCTATTTACCAATGCTACATTGAAGATGCTCACTTTATGAGATTTTATGCAAACATCTGAGTCTTTATTTTGATTAGTCAATTCAAAAGCTCTGATTTTTTATAAAGAGCCAGGGCTTTTGAAAAACTAATAGTCGTAGAAAGCCAGGGACCCGCTATTTGTGCTGACATGAATCAGTACTCAATGGGAAAAGCCTCAGTGATGAGAGCGGAGCGGGTAAAATGAGACAGTGAGCTGTGCTTTTGCAGACTGGAAACCTTCAGCATTAATTGGTCTGGACATAAACGCCTATTGTATAGCAACAAGGCTGCTGATTAGCTTCTGCACAGGTTGGCAGTAGGGGCTGTTGTATATGCCTAGAGTTGGTAGTAGTTGCGGTGCTACTGGCACAAAAGTCATTATTCTTAAACTAGTGTTAGACAATGGCTGATGCACCATCATTTCAGATTTTTGCTGCGTAACAACATATTCATGGTTTTGCTGAGAAGTCTAACAAGAAAACCTTGGACATAATTTTTTTACTAGTTAATTTTTTATCTTTTCACATCACTGAAAAGAAAAACTTCCGAGCCTGACATATTTTCGTGTCTTCAAAAATTGATAAGAGCTGTACATTTTCGGTTTCCTTCATACTATGCGTAGTATTCTCTTACCAATAGTGTTCAAATTATTGTTCAAATAAAGCACTAGCTGTCTAAAATGTTTTGCTATATTCAACTCAAACATAGCTAAAAATTATGTACGTGTACAGTAATTACCTGATAATCCAATCTATATAATAATAAGAACGCCCTGTCAAATCTTAACATGGCTAGCCATGATGATGAAGGAGCCAGAGATATGAGGTGTGTATATATTTTTGAAGGCCAAATTTATTCTTAGGTACGTAATTATTCTACTAACAATATTCACCAGGTTTCCATACGTTGAACAGATTTGGAGTTGACCACTGCCGATTAATTCACATCTTTCCTTTCTAACGATTAATAAAGTTAGAATATACATGCATGGTAGTGTGACAGAGTGCGCCGAATGTTTCACCTCTACCAAGGAAAGCTTTCCCTAGATATTATTGATGGAAATTCATTTGCAGAAGCGTTTTTGCGCTGTCAAATATTAATCTTAATGTAAATGCCTTTACACAAATTTTTTCAAACCGAAATGGCATCAAATTCATTTGAGTTTTACCATTTCTATGATTCGGAGTGGATACAATCTAAAGCCTAAGCTTTACAATCTTTGTAATCTAAAGCTGTAATCTAGTTTGTAAACAAAGCTTTGTAATCTAAGCTTTACAGCGGTGTGCATAAACTTGGAATCACCAGTTAAATCTTCAAATATGTATGTTTATATGCTGTTGTCTAAGAAATTCTATGGAGTTAAGTGCCTCAACCCCATCAATATATATATCATTTGAAAGGAAAAATTCTGAAGAACAAGATAATGCCAAATATTCAAAAATATTCTCTGATTTTCATCGCTGGGGGTGGATCTACCGAAAGGCAGACTTATTGCAGGCTATGAATGTTGTTAGTGAAAATTGATAAAATAGGATACAAACAAACGCTTTTATACAAATTGGTGGCCCTGAAAAGGGCCGTTGGGTTATTGTTGGTCTTCAGAAAGACTGGTAAAGTGTCTTGAGCTGAGCATTAGTATTTTATTGGCCAGCCCTTGTTCTTGATCACCATCTGACACCGTCGAGGCATGCTGTTTACCAACTTTCTGAGCAAATAAAATTGCTAATCTGTTTAATAGGATTAATATAAATCACTCAGAAATGATTGTGTTAAATCAATCAATGCATTGTTTGAAAGCACATCTTCTGCTGATCAGATTGATATATAATATCTGGCATGGCATCATAATTGGCGGGAAAATAGAAAGCAAATGGAAGATCCATTCGATATAGAGTGAACAAAACAATGTGATTCCAAGTTTATGCACACCACTGTACAAAAAATAATTTAGACTGAGAGTCAAAACACTACAGATTGTACAACAGTAAGATCACCTACGTACATGTATATAATCATTTGCAATCTAGTGTTTTGAAAAGAAATACTTAGAAGTCCAATGGTACTTCAAAACAAACTTAAATAATTATGCTGAGGAAGCGAGCGAACAAGGAAAGCTTTAACAATAAACTACTATAACACACTACAGATGTCATCCCGCATCTTAGTATCACTAAATTAGTGGTTTAGATGGCACCATTAATACCACTTATTAGCAGGTATTATTAGTACCACTCATGATGTGGTTTTATTAGCATCACTCTTACAGATATATTTATCTTGATGATTTATTATAAAATATCTATAATGCAGCAACCTAATTATAGCATTGTTTAAAACTACTCAAGCAGTAGTATTAGTTTATTACCACTAGTGGTGTGGTAGCAATTAAAACCCAAACAAAACCCGTACTGGCTTGGCAGTCACCGTGGATATTCTATGACTATAGCAATTTAGAAGGCTTGCCATTTTATGCTAACACATCATATTTCACGTAATGTGAGTGTAAGAAAGTTTACAAAACAGAAAGAACAGTAATATTATCATGATATATTATAATATTATATATTATTCATTACAGTTATATAGCATTTGTCTAAAAGGCAAAGAGTTATTTCCTACCACTCATACTGTGGTATTAGCTAATATCACACCACGAGTGGTGATAATTAATATACTGCATGAGTGATTTTAAAATGACCTCTCTCATACCACTGAACAAGCCATATTATTCATACAGCTTTATAAGTAGTATTAATGGGGGGGGGGGGGATAAACTGCACTACCTGCCAATTAGTCTGCATTGTTTACAGTATTATGTTTGACTTATCTTTAAAGAAGATAAGAGAACCGGCTTTCCAAACCAAATTTTAAGTGGTTAGTCTAAGCAGACGACTTCATATGCACATTTCCTAATTGGTTTGATCCAAAATCAAAATGTCTGATTCAATTCACACTGTTTTTGCAATCTCTTTTTCAGACTGGATAATGTGAGTTGTTATATATATATATATATATATATATATATATATATATATATATATATATATATATATATATATATATATATATATATATATATATATACATATATATATAAATATGTATGTATATATATGTATACATAAATATATATATATAAATATATATGTATACATATATATATATATAAATATATATGTATACATATACCTGTACATATATAAATCTCAGTTTTTTATGTTCTTTTTAAATCCTGTGTTTAGTTACAGCAATGAAAATCTAGCAACAAAGAATCTGCATAGGAATGATTTTGGGACCTTCGGATCTAGAAGCAGCGAACTTTACTATTAAGCTACATGGAATAAAATGGATTCATTCAGCAAATAGATCTTACATTGGTTAAGATGCTCGTGCTTAAGATGCTCACTTGGGGTTAATAACTAGCACTGTTAACGATTATGCGTAATGATTGTTAAGCTTGCCCAAAACATCAGTGTCATTTTAGTTAATATTTTAGTTAAGATCTGGCTTTTCAGCTAAAATGCCCCAAAATCATTAGACAATTATTTTCTTATTGGTGTAATGCTGAGTGTTCAACTAGTTGTTGTATATAATTAATGTTTGTTTTTGGGTAGCCAATTTAATCCTGCTCTTTTTAGCAAAGCGTCAATATGAACCATTTTAAATTACATATTTTTCTTCTTAGTGCAATTCAAACTGTTATTAGGTACTAAATTTTGTTGAAGACATTATATAACTTAGGGAATGTTTAAGAAGTAAGTGTTACAATGTTGCACAGGAATTTATACCTGAAATGACTTCAGCAGTACTAGCTGTGTTTTACTACACCTAAAACTCTACTAAAACATAAAAACATGCATCAAGTACCTCTAGCAAGCTGTGTATTCATGATGATTCTATAACCGTCAACAGTACTTCCACTTGCTGTAGTTACTGAAGAATCAGTTGCAGAGATATTGACAGCGGAGCACATACCATCATGTATGTCGTATACAAATGCTTCACATGTCAAAATACGTGCACACATAAAGGCGCATCCAATTAACTCTCTGATGCCGTATATTATTACTTCACTTTTAGTGTGTGCTGAAACTTTCTGTCTTTCAAATGTGACATTACATCCTGCACTTGCCTGAGCAACACGGGAGAGGATAATTATCCAATATCCTGCAAAATTCAAAATATTTCACGCTGCTTTTCTGAAAAATCCACAATGATGTAAAGCGTCTAGTGAAAAAAATAAATGTGCTAAATAAAAACTTGCCTTGCTCTTTGCCTTCATTATACATGTAATTATATTCAAACTCAGTAGACATCAGCCTTAAATTCACTGGATAAAAGAAAGTTTAGGCAAACATAAATTTGTGAATGGCATGGCAGACGCTATCAGGTAATTTAAAATTTTTTGATGTTTCGGCCTTTTGTCCCGTTAAAACAGGCTACTTCATTTGTACCAAGTATACTATAAGCCAATTTACCTCAAATAAAAATAGTTTGTCGTTTGATACAACTTGTCTGAGCTCTAATAGCAGCGTTGTTCTGAATGCAAACAGTACCAAGGTTAGACCTTTTAATGACACTAGGTAAAGGTTTGCTATTTATGTTGCAGGCTCCATCATAAACTTAAAATACATAAATGTCTCAAACCCATGATGGGCTTTGAAAATTGTTTGTTGCGAAATCAACGATAGTAGTAGCACTTTGAGGCAACTCCAATTTTATTTCTAGTGGGCACTTTCGTTTTTAAAGGAATTCCAGTTTTTGCAACTGTGAGATGCCAATAATTTTGACTTAAAATATAAAGTCTATTTGCAAAGAGTCAATAACAATTGTTTTAGCAAACTATTCTTGTTAGAGATTATTTTATGCTGACTTTACAACTCAAAACAATTGTAAAACTGTTAAAATGATCATAATCCATTTAATATTCCATCATAATCCATATCATAATCCATATATTTATATATATATATATATATATATATATATATATATATATATATATATATATATATATATATATATATATTTGTATGTATGTGTGTGTATATATATACATATATACATGTATATATGCATAATATATACAAGATGTATACATACATATATATGTATGTTTTATATCTATGTGTGTATACATATGCTTATTCATATGTATAAATATATGAACGATTATTGTGTCTTTTGAAAAAGTGCTCAATAGTAAAACTAGAGCTGACTAAAATCAAATTTGGTAAAAGTTAGCAAAATGGTTAAAGCATTTTACTACTAAACAGTTTCGTCCACGGTAGGTGCACTCTTCAGGTAAAATGACCAAAGGCTGGTAAAATGAATAAACGCAAGCTAAGCATTTATAGGTTTAAAAAATAGGATTATGATACGCTATAAACGAATGTTGTATGATAACAAAATTGATATAACGTTACCCAGTCTGTGCTTTCGTGCATGTCTACATGTTGATATCATTTTTAATCTGTTGTTTAATGTGGATAGCTGTGGCTCGTGAACTATATATAATTTTTCCCATTGACAGAGGTTGCATAGTTTTGTAGATCGATTAAAAGAAGATCCATGCTTGACAATTTTCCTGCTTATGTTATAGTTAATGCCACTCTCTTTCACCTTCCGTGTGTATTCGCTCAGTTTAGTGGAGTTTTTCTTGTTGGCAGAATAGAAATTTGTGGAAGCATTTCCTGTTTAGTGGGCATTGACCCACGTTGCGGCAGTTACCTTTCTTTGTTGGTGTGGAAATTGGTTTAGACACATTCTTATTATGCTTGTTTACAATATATTTCATATTAGGACTGCAGATCAGCTACAGCTAATCATAAGCAAATAAATATGATCCTTATTTATTTATCATCTATATTTATTAAAATATCTATTAAATATCATAATATATATATATGTTTATATATATATAATTATATATACATAGCCCAAATACCGACAGCAATTAACTCAGGTGAGTTGCAGAAAAGTGCGCTATTGGGAACAGCTAAGATCTTGAGGCAAATGCTCAAACTCCCAGGTCTCTGGTAGGAGACCCGAGTTAGAGCAGAAATTACCACCCATACGAGTTAACCAGGGTGAGGAAACAATTTTATATATGTATATATATGTGATCTACTGTGTATAACTCATATGCGATCTACTTAAAACTGGTAATATAAAGTTCAGATTGAATAGAAACTAAGTTTTAAATGGTGTATAAAAAATTGTGCACACAACTTTTAGGAAGTTGCAAATGAGATTCTTCTCTTTATCCTGGTCTTAAAACAAACCGCAAGCAAGTTTTTGCTTTGAAAAACATTACAGAGAAAACAAGCAGAATTTTGATCCTCTATATGCAATACTTTCCATAACTACAAAGAAAAAGTACAAATGCTTGTCACGCAAGAATCTTCTTAGCGTCGGAGTGATAGTTCTACTTTTTCAAAGCTTACCACAAAAAAAATCGAAACTGAACAAGATTATAGACGCTGAAGCTTTGTTCGATTTTTCGTATTAGTCATCAAAAAACAAACCGTGTAATACAGGCTTCAATAAATTTTTTTATCACTGTTTCAGAACTGGCTAAAGATTTATCAACTTAAATGGTTTTCGTACAAAATATGTCTCATACTTATTTTATTTTGCTATCAATTGCGATTTGTTTTTCGAAAGGTTTCCATTTTTTACAAAAACTTATTTGATTATGAGCCGATTTATATATATTAAACAGTTTATTCAAATCTATTACATAAAGATTTAAAATTTCCTACTTTTTGGTACATAACTCATGGATACTGACCTACATTGATGAGGATTTTCGGGGTTCAAAAGAGTTAAAAACAATCAAGTACTTTCAACGCTAGATCTACACAACTTCCAAGTATTACAATGTAGTTTATTATTCCTCTGTGTGAATCTCAACCTCAAAAATTTAAAACAATTTATGGAAAAAAATTGGAAATGTTGTAGCAAAGCGATAAGCCTTATTTAGTACAAACCTCTAACAGATGTAAATGTAACTAATTACATGTAGATAATTCAAGTTTCATGTTAATCTCAACTTTATGAAAATAGCTTTGGCTATAGAATATTAAAAGTTTCCTTTACAAAATAATTCACAAAAAATTTTATCACTCATAGCAAACAAAGTGAACCACTAAGCTAGCTCTGACTATAAACCTAAAAATGTTGCTTTGTTTTGAAATCACAGACTGCACAAGCCTATTCTGATATTTAATTTCATTGAAAACAAATACTATCACATATGTGTATATGAATAGTGTATTTAACATTATTATTGATTTCAGTTAACTCTCTTTAAACAAAAATGCTGCCAAACAAATTTTGAACAGCTTGCTATTTATATAGCAAATTAGGATATGTATAAAAAGAAATAAGCTCTAAAACTTTGTTGAAAGCTGAGTGAATAGGAAATTAACAGAAATTATAACAACCAGTATTAATCTTCTGCCATTGATCCTAATGTACTTAGACAAACAGACACAATTTTAACCCAGAGTAGAAAACCCAGTATTAGACTGCTGTCAAAAATCATTGTTTACAAGAGTAAACAAACATAGATCTTGTCATTAGAAACACAATATATTATTGCTGTCCTGGTAATTACGACTTTTCCAATAACATTGTAGAATGAAAAAATATGTGTTTAGCTTGTGAAAAATATTTCTGATGTATTATGAATAAAGACGCTTTCTAAGCATCTTTAGAGCTAATTGGTATTGCATTGCTTTTATATATAGGGTGATGCTACTTGAACAGTTTTCGACCTATATATGTGTAGTTATTTTTAGTTTATTATATATGTTTTTACCAAAGAGCTTATTTTTTAAACTTGCATTTTGCCCGAGATTAAATTGACAACATTTACATCACATTCAACGTAAAAAGTTTTTTCTGATTTCAAAAGAGTTGATTTTTATTATATTTTCAGGATGGATTTTATGTAAACAAGGCTTATATTGCATATTATAATATATGCTTTTACTAGTTACCTGAATGATTAATCATTTTGCGTTATTTATATGAAGCAAAGCTTGTTAAAAGATATAAAGCGTCTAAAAAACTGACAGCAGCTGATAACTAAGTACATTTTCTTTTCGAAGTAATTTAAAACCTCTAATTGTACATGTAACACCTTCTATCTGTACGCCACCTCCAAATGACCGTCACCTTGAAACAAAGGTTGAAAAATAGAACACTATTTGATCACCCTCTTGGAATTATTTTATCCTTACAAGCTCGTAATATCAATTGATCAGTAGAAAAGTGTCCATTAAATCGCATTAATAATTAATTGTTTCCAGCATTTACAATCGATTCTCTAAGTGTCCTACTCTGAAGCTTCTCTTTTATTTTTGTTAAAATTTTCAAAACAACACCATAGAAACTTTTATTAACTGCCTCAGGCTAATAGCAGTTCTTTGTTTAACGCAGTTTCGATATTGCAAAGTATATGTAAATAAATAAAGTTTACATTTACGATGGTAGCAAATTACATTTAGCGAGCAGAACTTTTATGTGTCACAGTTGCGCTTAATGCTACGTGTAAAAGTTTTGTTACGCTAACAGATATTTTAGACGCTAATATTGAATAGCTCAGCAGTGCAGAAAAAGATTTGAGGTCAGAATACAAAGTGAGAGCTACTAAACAACCAAAATATGTTTGTTCTATCAAAATAAACAATCCGACAGCAGCTATCTAAGCAGAAGATTAAGGCTAACAATTGACACCAACTTGAGAGGAAGGGTTGAAAAATAGAACGCTATTGTGTTCAATTAGAGGTTTTACGGTTTTATATATACATCGCTTACAACTAAAGGAATTACCAATATATATACTAAGTTATATACTTATGAATATCAAATATTATACAGGTTTTATGTAAAATAAATAAATCTTTATGAGCTGTTCAACTGCAAAACTAACTTATAAGTTCAGAGCATTCAGAATTATTCATAGTTTATGTAAATCCTAAAATACTGAGTTAGTGAGTCTCAGTTAAAATAACGAGTTTCTGTGTTTTTCGTCTTAAAATAAAGCTGTTAGCAATCATTTAATTAAGTTTATTTTTTTTATTTTGTGTAATCTAGAAGCAAAATATGCTGATGCTTTTACCGTTTGCATAGAACTTAATGACAAGAATATGTATCAAAAGCTATTTAAATTTCCGAACACTCAGGAGAAATGTGATTCTGAATTTATACAATTAATTTTTCAGAAGTTTTTACATATATATCGTTTAATAGGTGATTATTTTAAAGATGAAAAATTTGTACTGACCTGAAAGCTTCATGGTCTTACTTGACTAAAATTTGAACTTGGTTGGTACTTGCTCAGCCTTCTTTTAAACTAAGGTGAAACTTCGGCAATTCCAAACAATGTCATCTTGTTTAGCTCTTTTAAAACTGTGATAGAATGCACTATAGTACCTGGGTTACAAGCATTGATTAGTTGGCTCTGCTAGCAACAGCTGTGAGACAAAGATGCATTGATACATATTCTAGCAAGGTAAAAATGTTTATTTTATGTCATGTCTAATGTCGATGAGGTCAATAATCAGGTTTTACCTTTCATAGTGACGCTTGTATTTTGTCCTGTACAACTATTGATTTTTAGCATGCTCTAAATAAATCATATTTGAGGTAGGCAGTTATCTGCCTGTTATGTCAATACTTGCATAGAACAATGTAAATATTATGGACAAAAGAGTAATTATTATTAACTATCAAAAGTCCATATGGCAAAAACTCTTCCAACACTATTCAAACCAATAAACCTATGTTGCTTTTAACAACTTTTGAGCATGTGAACCACACACTGTTCATTTAAAAAGTTTTAGAATGTTTCAAATTTGTTTATAATTACACAAAAGCTGCAAATTGTGTGCAGAAGTTTTCACAACTTTACTTGAAAACGTGATCTCTGATGATCCAGCTAAACATCAGTTGTGTCTTTCTTATTTATTCAATTACTGGCAAAGCAGTCATTCTATGATATACTGTAATTCTATATTTATTTTAAAACAGCTGAGTTCATTAAAACATTTAAAGCCACTGTTAAAAGTAAGTTAAAATACTGCTTTGTAGCAGATTTATACCAACAACTTTTCACTTGGTATTTCAACTCTGTTACACTTGCGCCAATTTCTTCCTATCATTCCTGAATAACTGCACACATAATTATTCTCTGTGCTTTATCGGCATACCTAATGATTTTTAACGGCAAATGAAACAACGATGTACTAGTACTAAATGAGTTCAGCTTTACTCAGGCTAACCATATGTTTTTTAGTAATCTTCAATTTTATGCTCTTCTATGACCATCTATTTACCGAAAGTGTAACTAGTATGATATGGTAAGGCTTCTTGTAGTTGTTAAATTGCTTCTATCAACTGTGCTGTAATCTTTTGAGCTAGCTGAAAAACTGCCCAGAGTATCAATGTAGATCAAAACCATTTCTAATGAATTGTTTTCAGTGCCTAAACTCAGTTAAAAGCAGAAAACATGTTGTAAATTATTTGAAAGGTGCTATTGCATATGAACATAAGGCAAAGGTTCAGCTGTTTAGCTGTACTTAAAAAGCAAGAAAACATAAAATTGTTTTACAATAGCTATCATTTTTACTGTATGTCAGTTACAATATTATTAGGTCAAATTCTGTTTTTTTTTAATTCTAACACACCATTTAGTTTTAACGTATATTTGTTAAAGTTTATAACTTTTTGAATTTTTTCATATTTTATCACTACACACCTATAACCCCATTTAGACTAACTTTATACACTGTCTAGGCATTAGCCAAAGGCGCTATCACAGAATTCTATGCAGGCAGGTACATGATTCTATGCCATGATGAGGCAGTTACATGAGTCTATGTCATGGTGTGGCATGTACATGATTCTATGCCATGATGTGACAGGTACACGAGTCTTGATAATAACTGGTTTATTTAATCAGTTGTGTTGCCCACTTTTAGGCTGACTTTATAGAAACTATTCTTCCGTTTGTATTTTCCAACAAAAATTAACTCACTCAAAGTTGTTTTTTGCTGATATTATCAGCAAATATTGGTATTTTTCATCATTTGCAACTTTTTTGATATTTGATTTGATTGATAGGGTGTTCCAAAATTAAAATTGATAAACATGATTACAATTAGAACACTCAGTTCAGTTAGAAGTGCAATTATAACATCTAGTAGCAAAGAAACCAGGAGAGTAGAAAGGTTTAACTCTTCATCTTGAATGCAATGGCCGATATCTCCTGTATCAAAGTTAGTAATTAGTGACATCATTTTGTACATACTTTTCTTCTGAGCACTTTAATCTCAATCAAGCTTTATCAAATTTATCCTATAGAAAATATTGGCAATCTTATCCCGTCGATCATGAAACATGATCTCAATGATCACCGGCTTCTAATACTTTTTGATAAAACTTACCAAAACCTGGGTAACTTCAGTTTCAAAGCAAGGAGCCTAAATTCATCAGAGTTTAAACTGATGTTTGACTTAATTACATTCAAGCGTTAGCCTACCACAATTAGTAACAATGCATCAGACAAATGACAACAAAATTGGAAAACATTTGTGTAATATTCAAACCTGTCTCTAAAATGACTCGATAAAATATTTCTGAAATATGTCCTTTTTGTACATGTTTATAAAAAGCAATTACAGTGAGAGTAAGAAAGCAAATATACTAAAACCTATTCAACATTATATATGCTGTTAGTTAGATTAGCTTATGCTATGGTTTGATTCACCAATTTGCTATTAAATCAATACTTTACAAATTGATGTTCATAACCAGGTGTCTAAGGTGACCCAAAAGTAAAGATTTTATTATCGACTCCAAATTCTTTATAGTTTAGCTTATATAGTTCTTTCTTCACCTGTTGTATAGCAATCATCCAATTTAATAATATATGTAATTTTCACAAAAATATTTCATAGTGCAAAGGATTTTGGAAAATTTAAAGCAAAGTAATATGAGATCTCACAACCATTTATTCTGTGATACAAAGCCTTAACCCAATTAGCAAATAGTGAAAAAGCAGCATCCTGTATCAAGGAATAACCGAGTTAAAATGTATATTCCGAAATGTAAATGAGATGAATGATTTTTTCAATGTATCTAAACTTGTCTAAGACTGAGAGTGGCTTGTAACATAGATGAGGGCTTTATGCTTGTTTGTAGATTCATCTCATCAAATGTGTTGTAATTTTTCAAGCTAGCTTAAAAAAACTAATCAAGGTATATATAATGGAAAATATTTATATAAATTTTATTTTCACACTCAAACTTGTTTAAAAGTAGATAATGCTGCATAACACTTTACATATGCCAAAATAATCTCAGAATTGTGAATTCGTTTATGTACCACATACAGCAATTGGTTTAAACTAGTGAATAGCAATAAAACACAGTTCATCAAACAGTCGTTATATTTTTATAATCTCAAACAGATATAAGAATAGTGTTTGGTAATTAAATCTGCCACAGAAAGCATGGGTTGAGAAGTTTTTTTCTCAAAATGTGCTTCTAGCAGTCACACTGACAGCTCTCTCTCTCTACATGACCATCACAACTTTCATCAACACAGGTGCTACCATCTTTACATCCTGGTCGCATGCATCTAAACACTGAGCCCATAAATAACCACTGCGTCTGCATCTACATGGTCCGCGGTTTGCACGGCAAAAACCAGAACGATATCTTCTTACTTCACAAGAAGTATTGCATTTATCATCGAAACAAAGCTCACAGTTTTGGCATTCACACTTTCTGTCATTAAAAGTTCCTCCTCCACAATCAAAACGGTCCAAACAGAGTTGAGAGCATCATTTATCATTACATCTTGGATGAAGTCTCACTTGGGTTTTTCAAAACCTTCAAAACATGTTGACACGCTAAACAGTAAGAATTATTAAAATTGTTGAAAAACTTTTCACAAAAGAGAAACACAAATATAAATATATTTGTGTTTCTTCTGTGTTTGGTTCTTCTTAGTTGTTTAAGTCACTTTTGGTAACAAAACTTTACTTTTTCAGCACATCAATAGTAAACTTTATGATTTCTCTAAACTAGGTAAAAACTAATATTTACTATTACTACAAATTGACAGAAAATAAAATGGAAATTAATTATTCAATGCAATAAAGTTTTAAGCCAAGTTGCAATCACCCTGAATTTGATATTTTATTAACTCTATTATGTTATTTGGTCTTGCGAGCTATTGGATTAAACAGCAGTCCTTATGAATTGTTCAAAACTTTTTAGCCGTTCAGTTGATTCTCCAATATTTAGCTGCACCCTGACAATATTCCAAGAACAAGGTAATTTTTTATAAATGAAATTTTTTCTCAAATTCAACAGTCTATATTCAGTATGAGTTTTTATAAAAAAGGAAAAAAGATCTGCTTCCTTTGATCAGCAACATATTCTTTATACCATACGGCCACATTACATCTAAAAAAAATAGTGCTGGTATCTGTCAAAACTGTGATTAATCGATTCTATACACAAAGAAAAACCAGCAAAGCAGAAAAAAACACAGAAGCTACTCATTTTAAAATTGATTAACTTACAAACTGCTATTTGATCAACAAGAACTAGAAAGAATCCACTTCTGATGATCATCTTTTCTTCTAAAATGACTGCTGATTCGCTCGATCTAAGGAATAACAAATGCTTCATAATAACTAATGCTACATTGAAGGACTCAAAATATAATTATTAGCAAAATAAATACCATTTAAAAAAAACAGCTAAAATTTTAAAATATATTTATACTAAATATGTTGTTTTGGAAATGACCTACATGTATGTACCAGGTAATAGTAGAAGTCACCTGTATTCAAACTTTGAGGCTGTCAAGTCTGATAACAGAACTAGCATATTTATATCATCAACAGATACTGCAGATGCCAACAAATGATTAACTGTTTTTTTATGCTTACATCATTATTAGAATATTTCTTTTCATCAATAGACTGACTTAAGAATTTAATGTTGTAAGGCTTGACATTAGATTCTTTAAAAAATGATCTATCTGTTTATTGATTTTAATGTTTTCTGAGTATCTATCTGATGCTGAAATGTTGCTACATATGTCGTAATTGTTTGTGGTTTGCGTTGATTAAGCTGGGTCACATTGTATTGGCCTCATGCCCTTCACATGAAGATTCTAAAAGTCAACTCTAATTAAAAATTAAAGAAAAAAATACTAAATAAATTATTTGAAGCGTTTTATTTTATGACAGACTCATAAAACACAGAGTTACTCAGGTAAAATATGACAAAAACATTCTGTCTTGCTGGCAGTCATATTTACTAGCACCTTGACATCTTAGTGCGCACTGAGATAACTTTGAGTGTAATAACCCCTCTACATGTAAAATTATGGTGGAAGGCTGGTGCATACATGAAGTTGACTGGAACAGTTGTTGGAATGTTGGTCGTTCACGAAAAAGTTATGAATTCGAATTTTGTAAGAAGTATTTTTCCTACTTTCAGCCGTATCTGTAAACAGGCAGAGATATTCTATCTCAACCTCTAAATCTAGCTCTTAAAATTTATTAAGATTATTCAACGTCAGTAAAATAGTTTATTTGAAAGTGAATTTTTTTAATATAATTGCACTTGAAGCTCTAGTAAATCGTTGCAAATTTCCCTGCATTTATTTAACAAAATATAAATGTCAATGTCAATTGTTGACATATAAGAAATTTTATTATTTAAGAAATTTTACTGATTAAATAATGCGCCAATAGCAAAACAGCAAACTTTTTGAAAATTATGCTAAAGTCATCATCCAAAGTATTAACATTCCTCATCATTATGTGATCAATTAGTCTTTAGCCTTTTACCCCTCCCCTCTGTGCTGTCCAGATCAGAAATAATCAATGTCAAATGATTTTTCCAAAGAATTTATATTTATTCAAAACATTTATCTAAACTAAAACTATTCCAGCAGTTTCTTGGGGTGTGTAAAGCAAAAGCTTTTTTGAAGAAAAATCTAGAGTCAGCGGCTGAGGTCTAACTCTCTGATGCCCTTTGTCATTTTTACTTTGAGTTCAGACAAAGCTACAAAGCTCAAAGCTACAAAAGTATATTTACACTTACCTTATTGATACGGTAGATAAAAAGGCATAATCAGTTATGATGCATTTTAAACCACGAAAGGCTTTAAAGGAGACAGTTTTGAGTTAGTAGATTTAACCATATGTTTAAGAATGTTCAACTATGTTATAGTGTTATTGTACTATGTGTGTTGCATTGGTTAAACTGAAACGTTCCCTAAAAGAGAATCTGTGATTACAATGTTGTAATATATTGTAAATTGAAAAGCGCTAATTTTCAGATTACCAAAAAATTATTTACATGGTTTGTGTAGAAATAAATATAAAAAGATGAACAGGAAAACAACTTCTTGTTCCTATTCATACATGTAATAAATAGTCTCCCTCACGTTGTTACTCTTATGGAGAATTTAAATATTATTGACATACTTTCCGGATGATGATTTTTAAGCATACCTTATTTTATATAAATCCCAGTGTCTGTCAGTTGTCGTTTATCAGTCCAGTTACAACAATAAAGCTTAAAAATACATTTTTTGAGAATTTCAACTCGGAACATTCAAATCACAAGTTTACTCATAAGCATGTGTAACCACCAAAGTAAGTAGCTCTTGCATTCTGAACAGTATATCTTTCCTCATCACAGTTGCGCACGCTAAACATATTTTTTTATTATTACATAATACTATCTTTAGGTTTTTATTTACTCTAGAAATTTAAAAAGCATTTACTATGATTCAATAACTGTTTTTTAATTTATAATTTTCCAATAACCGCTTGAAATTTCAATGCGCCACAACATTCCTGCTTTCAGTTGTTCATAAGGTTAATTCGCAGCACCTATACGGGCTAAATACTTTTTTCAAAGAAATTTTATTATCTTAAGTTGGAATTGCTTCTAGATTATCTTTTCATGTGGTGAGAAAAACTCTTAAACAAAGACAAACTAATATCTCATTTTTATATTTTTTTCGGTTCCAGGAGGTACCAGTGCTGTAGTACCTAAGGTATAAAAAACGCCTCTGCTGCAAGATTAACTATTTTTTACACACACACACTTCTACTATCTAATTGTTATCATTAATGCAACATTATATTTATTGAAATTTTTTTTTATTTTGGGTTAATTTTATCAAATCACTTTTTATTAGGATTATAGCAAAACAGACAATATGTAATCATCACTTGCTAATTATTTTACCCTCACATTTAAATACCTTTACAGTTGTTAAGTTTTTCTCTCAATTTGTTTGAACTGTTCAAAAGGACGTTTCCTCATGGCATGAAGTTTTGAGTTACAATTGTTTAAAACAGTTTGAAAACCTTTTTATTACGTAAGCCGGACGTTCATCTAGTCTTTAGTATAACAACAGTCAGGTCTGCCCATTTGCATCTTAGCCACGCTGAAGGACATCGAGAGAAAAGGTTCATAGCACACAAGAATCCAACCTAACTTTGACTTTCAAAACAAAAGCAGAACAATATGTGTCACTCAATCTGTTTTTCACATTTAAGAATGATTTTACACCTGGTTATTAGACATAAATATATTTTCCAAATACCGACTGCACCAAGCTAGCGCTGCATAATACCATACAGGACTACAGCAATAAATATTTTCCAATGAAAATAGAAACAACAGTTTGCCAGTGATGTACAAATTAATATGAGTGAGCACCAAAATTATTAATAAAAAATGTTTTAATAGCACTTTATCTAATATTTTGGAAGTATTATGTCCTAATTAACTACAATGAACCAAAATAAATAGAACAGTGACACTCAATTTTAGATAAACTAGCAGTAGAAAACTGCAAGGCCAGAGTGATTTATTAACAATGGATTGATTACTATGCTCCTATCAGACCTCAACTACTATGATTAAGTGTGGATGATCAAAATACTTGCTTACTCAGGCAGACTGTTATAACTTAGAAATAAACATACACAAATTAGCAACTGTGACAGGATGTTCCTACTTGTGATAGCCACAAGTGACTAAATATTATATGTATATATAGATATATATGTGTATATATAAATATACATATATATAAATATATGTACTATATAGTTTATATAATACATAAAAATATATATATATATTTTTTTTTTTATGTATTATAAAAATTTTTATGTATTATAAACCCGTGAAGTTCGAGTTATCCGTGTTTGACTGTATACATACACACACACACATATATATATATATATATATATATATATATATATATATATATATACTCATGCTACAGACAGTACTGTTTCGGCTATTGAAGCCTCATCAGTGCAGCTCAGAGCTTAGGCAAGGGACATCAATCCCATTACCCATGAGAGTTGACTTCCTGCCACGAAACAACTAAGTTGCCCCACAGACTTTAAGAAAGTCAATGTGCTGGCACCAGAGTGCTCAAATCACAAAAGTGATGAGCTTTGCATATCGCGCTTATACATTGTATATATATATATATATACAGTCAAACATGGATAACTCGTCCACGGATAGCTCGAACACATGGTTAGTTCGAACATTTCCTTTGGTCCGTTCCCACGTAATGATAAATTGCTATAGATAACTTGAACTCAACACTGTTAATTCGAACTGTTTTTTTGCCCAACGGCTACCGAAACGGTTGTTATCGCTTTAGAAAATCACTTTATTCAAAGCCATAGAGGTAAACTTCATCTTTTCGTAATTCATAAGCGTCGTTATTACCACCATCGGCAAAATATTTTTGTCAACGACTTTTCTAAAGGTTTGGTGAAATTTGATTTATACTGCTATACGATGAGTAGCACGGGCTAGCCGGGTCACGCGCGCAAGGATTTGCGCCACGCACATACAAAACAAAAATCGCATGTTGTTTTTGTTTTGTATGTGCGTGGCGAAAATCCTTGAGTGCGTGACCCGGCTAGTCCGTGATGAATAGTTTCCCGACGTTGATTTCATGTTGAATCAACGTCGGAATGTTGAATGTTTAAAACATCTTAAAAATTGTTGTAATTAAACTTTAACGTTGTCTGAGCTACAAAAAACTATTCATCGTTTGACCTAAACACAGAATACGTGTGCACATTCAATAAGTATATATTAAAAAAACGTGAGTGATATAGAATGTACCGTAAAACCTCGTAAAACTTCTAATTGAACTGCCTCGGAGTGTTGCTCTTAACGAATCCCAGGTAAAGTAAGATAATCTTTGCATAAACTTCAAAAAAACGGCAAAATTGATCGTGGGTAGAACCCCAAAAGAAAAAAATGTCTTTTCTTTTGAGCATTCCAACAACGATCAAGTTTTGCCAATGTCAATCTGAAAAACGTCCTGGCAATAACATCACCTCAAACAACAAACCAATCTCAAGTGATAGAGAAATCTCTATACTTTTTCATAAAAACGTTTTAAACCTTACATTAGAAGCATTTAATTTGAAACAAGCCATTTGTGCTTTTGATTTATATTATAGTTTGTATATGTACATGTATCTACTAATAAATAAGTAAATATATGGACTTGTGAGAGTGCTCTGATAACTTGAACGCTCTGATAATTCGAACACTTTTGCTCGGTTCCTTGAAGTTCGAGTTATCCATGTTTGACTGTATATACACAGTCAAACATGGATAACTCGAACTTCACGGGACCGAGCAAAAGTGTTCGAATTATCAGAGCGTTCAAGTTATCAGAGCACTGCCACAAGTCCATGTATTGACTTCTTTATTAGTAGATACATGCACATATACAGACTATAATATAAATCGAAAGCACAAATGACTTGTTTCAAATTAAATCCTTTTAATGTAAAGTTTAAACCGTTTTTGTCAAAAAGTATAGAGATTTTTCTATCACTTGAGATTGGTTTGTGGTTTGAGGTGATGTTATTGCCAGGACGTTTTTTAGATTGGCATTGGCAAAACTTGATCATTGCTGAAATGTTCAAAATAAAATACATCTTTGTCTTTTGAGCGTTTTAAAGCACCCACAATCAATTTTGCCAATTTTTCTTGAAGTTTATGCAAAGATTACCTCACTTTACCTTGCTTCCGAAGGGCGATCGCTAAGCGGATGTTTGGTATAAATCAAATTTCACCAAACCTTTAGAAAAGTCGTTGACAAAAATATTTTGCCGATGGTGGAAATAACGACGCTTATGAATTACGAAAAGTTGAGATTTACATCTACGGCTTGGAATAAAGTGACTTTCTAACGCGATAACAACTGTTTCGGTAGCAGTTGGGCAAAAAACCGTTTGAGGTAACAGTGTGGAGTTTGAGTTATCTATAGCAATTTATCATTACATGGGAACGGACCAAAGAAACCGTTCGAATTAACCATGTGTTTAAGCTATCCGTGGGCGAGTTATCCATGTTTGACTGTATATATAAATATATATATATAAATATATATATATATTTATATATATACATAGATATATACATATAGATATATATATATGCATACATATATATATATACCTATATATATAGATATATATATATATCTATATAGATATATATACAGATAATAGCTGAGACTTTACTGATATAGTACTCAAAGTTGTACATCGAGCCTGTATAAATACAGGCTCGGCAGTATTTATATATACATATATATATATATATATATATATATATATGTATATATATATATATATATATATGTATATATATTTATATATATATATATATATATATATATATATACATGTATATATAAATACTGCCGAGCCTGTATTTATACAGGCTCGATGTACAACTTTGAGTACTATATCAGTAAAGTCTCAGCTATTATCTGTATATATATATATTTATATAGATATATATATCTATATATATAGGTATATATATATGTATGCATATATATATATCTATATGTATATATCTATGTATATATATAAATATATATATATTTATATATATATTTATATATACAGTCAAACATGGATAACTCGCCCACGGATAGCTTAAACACATGGTTAATTCGAACGGTTTCTTTGGTCCGTTCCCATGTAATGATAAATTGCTATAGATAACTCGAACTCCACACTGTTACCTCAAACGGTAACTCAAACGCTCATCACCAATAGCACTAGGGTATTTACACCAACTTAGCGACATATATTGCCTAACGAATTCATTAAGTTTGAGTGGCTTGACTGGTTAAGGGTATATATAGATATATATATATATATATATATATATATATATATATATATATATGTCATGCAAGTGCCAAGTATTACTGGTACTTTGCCAACAAACATTATGCTTTTTAGCTAAAGCTTTATACAAGCTAATATTATATAGTACTGTCTCATGATAGCTATTAATAATGCTTGTAGCTTTTTACAAAGCTTTTCTATGACCAAACATATAAATACTTGGGTTTTCTGTTATCAAATCAGTTGTCTCTGGAGTGTGCAATAAACCATTCCTCTAATTTAATACTCTATTTAATTGCTTCTGTACAGAAACATAACAGAAGCTAATTGGCGACAAGGATTTCTCTTTTGAACAGTTACAAAGAGTTTTGTTCAGATTTTATCATTGATAAAATCGATACAAAGAGTTCTAGTTTATTACAAGAGTAACTGTTCAAAATTGCACCACTACAATGACAGAAGTAGCAGACCTGATCAAGCTAATGCAGAAGCAGCAGGAGGACCAGAGACAGCAGCAAGAGGAGCAGAGAAAGCAGCAAGAAGAGCATAGACAACAGCAGCATGAGGAGTTCAAGCAGCAACAAGAGGAATACAGACGTCAGCAAGATGAAAGAATGGAGGAATACAGACGTCAGCAAGATGAAAGAATGGAGGAGAATAAGAAACTGATGGAGCTACTACTACAAAACCTACAACGGAAACAAGAAACAGCTGCAACCGCTGTTCCAGCCTTCCCAGGTTTTGACCCAACAGCAGAGCTACTAACAGATTACATAGACAGATTCAACACATTCATTGCAGCAAATTCTATTCATCAAGACAAGATTGCTGGCACTTTTCTCACCAACCGACAGCCTACACTCTACAAGCAGCTTAGTAATATGGCAGCTCAGCTTTCAACACCCAAGCAGATCAACGACCTCAACATGGATGAAATACTGGAATTTCTCAAAGACCAGTATGACCCTAAGCGCTTCATTGTTAGAGAGCGTTACAAGTATTGGAGTGACATGCAGAGGAAACCTGGAGAAACTATTCAAGAGTTAGCTGCCAGAATTCGTCAAGATGCAACTACATGTGCCTTCATAGACATTACAGATCCATTAGATGAGGCTCTCAGAACAAGATTTATCTGCTCTGTAAACAATGAAGCAGTTCTCAAATCTCTCTTCAAGGTCAAGGACAATGAACTCAACTTCAACAAAGCTATACAGGTAGCACAGGAAACAGAAGAAGCAGCTAAAGTTGCCAAAGAGACAGTTTATGGAAACTCGTCTAAAGTCAACAAGGTTGCTCAACAGATATCAAGGTACAAACCAATCCAGAAAAACAACTCTACACCTGACAAGCAGAAGGAAGGAAAGCTATGCTACAGATGTGACCGAACTAACCATACAGCGGATGACTGCAGATTCAAAGCAGCCACCTGCAACTTTTGTTCTAAACTAGGTCACATAGAAAGAGCATGCAAGAAAAAGAAATCATCTGCAGCAGAAAAACCAGTGAAGATGATAGAATGCACATCAACCAAGATGGTGAAACTTGCTGAAAACATCAAACTGGAGGGAGACAATTTCACACTTGAACTGGACACTGGAGCATGTGACAACTTCATCTGTAAATCAATATGGGAGAAGCTAGGAAAGCCAAACCTAAAACCTACTACAGTTAACTACAAATCAGCCTCAGGACATCTCATAGAGATGCTTGGCAGATGTGAGCTAACTGCCCAATTGGATGCACAGAAAGAAGTCAGACTACCATTTGTGATTAGTGCTGTACAAGATCTCAACCTACTAGGAAGAACTGCTATACAGCAACTAGGCATCTCTATTGATGACAAGCTACAACAGAACCTTGTATCAACAATCACAGAGAACCAGCCAGATGGGAGGTTACAAATCAAGTGTAAGGAGATGTGCAAAGAATTTCCAGAAATATTCAAAGACGAGCTAGGATGTCTCAAGAACTTTGAACTAGAGATAAACTTCAAACCTTCAACAAAACCAGTCTTCTGCCGACCCAGACCAGTTCCTATTGCCTTGACAGAAGAGCTCAACCAAGCATACGAAGCAGGTGTAGCTAAAGGCATATGGGAACCAACTCAATTCAACCAGTATGGAACACCAGTTGTACCTGTACGCAAATCTACAACAGGTCAAGCTGCAGGGAAGATCAGAGTATGTGGAGACTACTCCAAGACTATCAATAATCAGCTAGAAACACATAGGAAACCTATCCCACTACCAGAAGATCTAATCAGAAAACTAGGTGGAGGCTATTGCTACACAAAGATTGATTTAGCAGATGCCTACAATCAAATATTGTTGGCACCAGAAAGTCAACGACGACTAGCACTATCAACACACCGAGGAGTACTACTACAGAAGAGGTTGCCCTTTGGCATAAGCTCAGCACCAGGGTATTTTCAAGAAATCATGGAGCAACTGACACAAGACCTCCCAGGAGTAGCAGTATACCTAGATGATATACTAGTGAGTGGAGCCAATGCAGAGAGCCATCTACAAAACTTACGTCGACTTCTTCAAAGATTAGAAGAAAGAGGGCTCAGATGTAGAAAAGACAAGTGCTGTTTTGCTCAACCTACAGTAGAGTATCTGGGACACAAACTCACTTCAAAGGGAATCACTAAAGGAAAGAAGGCAGATGCAGTACAACAGATGCCAGTCCCAACAGACTTAACTCAGCTAAGATCTTTCTTAGGAGCTACACAATTCTACAGCAAGTTCATACCCAATCTGTCACAACTCACAGGACCATTGCGCAAACTGACACGCAAAGGAGAGACCTGGAAGTGGGGCACTGAACAAGAAAAGAGCTTCAACAAACTGAAAGATATGCTATCAACTGATAGTGTCTTAGCACACTTCAGCCCAGATCTTGACATTGGAATCTCATGTGATGCTTCAGAAGCTGGACTGGGAGCTGTACTATTTCATCGTTATCCGATGGAAGTGAGAGACCAATAGCCAATGTTTCAAAAACACTGACCAGCACACAGAGGGAATATGGACAAATACAAAAAGAAGCTCTCTCAATCATATTTGCTCTAAAGAAGTATCACCAGTACCTGTATGGTCGTCGGTTTATCTTGGTAACTGACCACAGACCTCTTCTCACACTTCTAGGACCTACCAAAGGAGTTCCAGCTCTAGCAGCCAACAGACTAGCAAGATGGGCACTGGTACTAAATCAGTATGACTACACCATAGAATACAGATCTACCCAGCATCATCAAAATGCAGATGTCCTCTCAAGACTGCCAGTTGGACCTGATAAAGAGTTTGATGCAAGAGAAGATGAGGATGATGTTGATACAGTATGCACTATTTTTCATCAATCCAGAGAAGTCAACCGATCGGCAGAAAAGACAGTTAGCAAGATACACAGCTACAATCTTGGAGCACCATGCTATGCCTTGTATCATGGACCTAGACGCAACAGACAACCTAGATGGGTTCCAGCCATTGTTACTAAGATATATGGAACTCGTAGTCTCAATGTCAAAGTGGTACCAAAGGGACCTACTTGGAGAAGACATGTTGAACAACTTAGACCAAGATACTCAACAGAAGAAGATCAAGACCCTGGAGATAAACCTGATATAACAGAGGAGACAAAACTGCAACTACCAGCCCCTACAACTGTAACAGAGCAACCTCCGTCTAGAAGAAGACCACGCAACCCTCGTTTACCTGATGGAGATGAGTATAGCAGAGACAAACCCCGAAGGTCTAAGAGAACCAGAAAGAACCTTTAGCTTAGTGAGGAGGTGTCATGCAAGTGCCAAGTATTACTGGTACTTTGCCAACAAACATTATGCTTTTTAGCTAAAGCTTCATACAAGCTAATATTATATAGTACTGTCTCATGATAGCTATTAATAATGCTTGTAGCTTTTTACAAAGCTTTTCTATGACCAAACATATAAATACTTGGGTTTTCTGTTATCAAATCAGTTGTCTCTGGAGTGTGCAATAAACCATTTCTCTAATTTAATACTCTATTTAATTGCTTCTGTGCAGAAACATAACAATATATATACCCTTAACCAGTCAAGCCACTCAAACTTAATGAATTCGTTAGGTAATATATGTCGCTAAGTTGGTGTAAATACCCTAGTGCTATTGGTGATGGAACACCGTCACAGAGAGCGGTAGACTCAATTTACACGTAATCAACAGTGAGAACAAATATACAGCTCTTTTTAGTAAGCTTACTCAAATGAGCTATTAAAATGTCCAAAAACAACGGCATGTGATGGACAATTACATTACCGCTCATTGTTTATAAGCTGATTTTGAATATTTGCGCATCACTGGGTATTCCACTAGTTTATTCATATTAATGTTTTTTTACTAGTTTTAACAGTACCTGCTAAGACGGGTGTTTAAAATTAATAATAATTTTGAATCTTGATATTATTAAGATTATTTTTAGTATAAACTTTACGTTTGCTTGAAAACAAACTTTGTGAAATTTTTATAAAATTTCATCAAATTGTAGAGGTTGATTGTGAACTTTGAGCTTTTGCTCATTTTAGAATTGAATTCAAATTTTATGCATTATACAAATAATATACTTTTATTGTGAAGATGATTTTTCTAAAATTATTAGATTTAAAGTAGGTTTCACCAAGCAACAAAACTACCTCAAAAATGCCAGCTAAATACTGTGAGCACTTCCTTGGTGATTTTCTAGTCTCCATTTTGTTTTAAATTCTTGGATACAGTTACCGATGAGACACCAAAAATAATCACAATTTCTACACGCACCGCTTTTACTTTTTCTATCTCTCTCTTTATCCACCTTTTCACAGTTTCCACATGTACTAGTTTTTTTACCGCATGGTCTATCTTTCGATGCTTATGCAGAGCTGATATTGTTAAAAATATCCTTTCACATTGATCTATTAAACATCATATATAGTTACAGTTTGAATTTGGGCATCTCGCGTACAATCTCCCAGATTCTCTGTTCTTTAGTTGCTTGCAAATTCAATACATCTCTTTGTTAATGTCTGATAACTTATCTTTTCAATGCTGATAGCTTTGACGGGCTCGTATAGTCCCAATATTTCCCTCCTTAAAGCAGTTTGAGTACATGCAAATATACTTTTGACAATTTTTACATTTCCAGCTTTTCTTATCGGTAAATGGAATGGTTGTGCCACAGGAACAGGATTTTTCTATTGTTAAACCTGATGGTTTTCTATGATCAGTGTGGCACTGAGCTGTACTTTTGCTTCCTTTTAGATGCGTAAATATACGGTGGCCATAAACTGTGTTATCTGACTTCGCAGTGAGGTCACACTTAAGAAACATACAGATATAAAAAGCACAATTTTTGCATCTATATATATACTGAAATGTTTTCTTTGTGACAGTTTTCCATTGGCATTTTTTAGATGTGAGTGTTTTAGCAGCGTAACTACCGTCGGTCAATTGAGTGATGATGGTAACTGTAGAGTTTTCTTCAAGATCTGCTACTGGTAGAAATGATGAATTGTAACCATTTATGGCGGCCTAAAAAATTCAACATTTTTATGGAAGGTTTTGCTACTGTACTGTTTTATTGTATTTGCGTCACTCCTTACTGAAAGTAAATTCAATACTTTGTAACCCAAAATAATTGAGTGTGTTTAATTTAGTTAAGTATTAAATCTGCTGTGGGAATATTATTTGTTCTTGGTACTTTATTTTCTCAGTAATGGCAATTGAAAATTATACCAAACTTACATACTTTGAGCCTTCACATCAATCTAAATATATTAGTAACAAGCTGTAGCAATAAGGTAATTATTTCATGAATAAATTAGTACAATAGCCGTTTTCAATTATGGTCGTTTTAAAGTAAAATATTGTTTAAAGTTTAAATTTTTAGAAGTGTGTTACATATTTATTTCCCTTATGTTGTTTTCATTAACAAACTAGTTTATCGTTCTGTTAGCTATTGTTAGCTGGTCAAAGAATATCTCTGTAGTGATCACTCGAAGAATTCACAAAAATACATTATTTTCATAAGTCAATACCAATTGCTGATTAGTTATAATTATGTAAGCATTAATTATGGCTATATACCAATTCTCACTCTCCAACAATTTACCCATGAACTAGTTTGCAGAATTCTCCTGTTGACAATATCTCCCTCGGTGTTAATTTCAGTGAACTTGATGAGGTTTGCTAGTTTATCTACCAATGACTTCATATGACGAGGTTGATAGCTGATAATAGTTCCAGCTAGTTTAAAGAGCTGAAACGAAAGCTATTTATTACATACTTTTTGAGGAAATACACATTACTGCACAGCACGGGGCTTAGTACAAAAAACTTTTCATGAGTGTTACAAAAAATAACTTGCATTCTGTGAACTCTTAAAACATTTTTCAGATCAAAGCAATCAAACCTTTACATTGATTAACACCAATTGTTTTAATGATGTTCAAATGGGGCCAGTGAACTTGATAAATTTTTATTATGTAACTAAACCAATTTTTCAATTGATAGGTATCAATTGATTTTATCACATACCAAGTCAATTATGATGTACTAATTGAAAAAATATATTCAGACAAACCACAAAGTCAGCAAGTGGTTATCTTGTTAAGTAAAAAAATTTCTTAAACATTTTAAAGCAGTTTATTTACACTGAAAGTAGTTTGTGAATGCTATCGACAATTTTATTTATTGTAATGTGGGATAAAAAGTCAATATTCGAGGCTTTTTTGTCATTGGCTGGTAAAGCAGGGACTGGCTTATATGGAAAGCCGGAGCTGTTTAAATACTCACATTTTACCGAAAAGCTGGAAGACTGTCTTACAGGTATCTCTATATTATCATGGGTGAACCGAATCGGCGACCGAATAAGCCACAATTATAAGGGCCAGTTAGCTGAGCTACTGAGTTGTCATGCCTTTGCATATAAGAAATATGTGTGTCGGTTTGGGCACAAAAAACCATCGTACAGCAGCAATACCTTTTGTTTTGCATGTATGCAGATTGCAGTAAGCGCTGTCATAAGATCGATGACATCATTATGCATGGTGCCATCATTATGCTTAGGCATGCATCGCCCTGGTTGGGAAGGATGATGTCAAAAAGGAGTTTGCAGCCATCATTGCAGTTTGATTCTGCGTAACAAGATTTTTGCTGCTTTGTGTACAGTTACCTTGGTAATAGCATATTTCTTTGTGACATGTATATTTTAACAAATTATATTCAACCCTTTGAACTTGAACGGCTGGCATTCTGGCTTGCTCAGGGTGGGTCAAAAACCTTAGTGATCGGAAATAACGGCATTCATGTGGCTCTGTTTACAATTATTGTTTCTAAGTAGCAGCGTAAACCAATCAAATTAATTTTTAAATTAAATTTTAATTCTGCTTTTAATAATTTTCAAGTGTACTTATCTACTTTCTTTAACATAATAACAATTTTTATTGGAAATTATTATTTCTTGCAGAAGTTTTTATTGCGAAAAACCCAAATAAAATCGAAATGAAGATTTTTATGGTATTAACAAGTATTTTACTGCTAATTTCAAGTCATGAAGTAATGATGAATGCGTGCTCAATAGCTATGATGCTAATGTGAATATTTTTCCAATTTTTAAAAAATGTACAAATTGTTATGGTTGTAGCCCGAAAGAGCAGTAAAACACTTTTTTTGGTGAAAAATGGTGTGAGTTGCTAGATTTTTTCACTAATGCTTTACAAGAATTCATTGTATTTTGAGCTCATTTGTATAAATTTAATAAAGGTTTAACATCTTTCGAGTGCTGGAGTTTATGACCAGGGTTTACAGACACACATTGAGAAAGACAGTCAAGTTTTAAAGGGTAAACCATTGTAAAACTATTCTAAATAGTTTTGGTGAGTATATGTTTTAGTAGTTTTTTCTCAAGAGAAGTTCATTCTTCCGTTAATTGTTTTAGGCCGCTGTAAGTGTTTTGATTATTTCAAGGATTTTGCAAAGATATAATCTTTCTTAAAAGTATAAAAAGTAAATGCACATTATTTTTAAAGTAAATTTTCAGATGTCGGTCACGAAACATATCCATGTTTTTAATGTTGTGCAAACGTCAAGCAACTAGCAAAGGTTGTGGTTGCTTTAATATGTTCAAAAAGAATTGTCAATGAAAATATTTTGTTTTCCAAGAAAACACTATTTATTTTGTAATACTTACAGATAAAAATTTAGAGTTGACATCAAACTCTACTTAGAATACTGACGAATCAACTCAAACAAACAGTTAAAAGGATATTTGGTACAAATATATTAAGCTGAGTTAGCTAAAGCATTATTTTCTAACTACACTAGCAATATTTCTGATCATGCTAAGGATTTCTTTAGTTTTGAACCGACCAGCCTGTAGCTGAGTGTTTAAAAGCTCTGGTTCTCATGAACCGAACAGAGTTGTAAAACCAAACAGTATTATGGACCTATTGAAAGGCACTCAGCATGTGCACATGGAATATGCATAATAATGGCCAAAATGTAGAAACCCATTTAGAGTATTACTCTACACAATCTACATATAAAAAAATCATTTTAACTGTTACTTACAAACTTTTACTTTTTGGTATAAAATGATTACTCTACCTTTTAGGTATATCAGTCTAAAAATTAATTTTTAAATAGTAATGAATTAATTATAAAGAACAATATATACTAATACTTTATTTACATAGCACACTGCTTGTAATGGTTTTGGTTTTTGTTCCAAGCAGATGGTGGAGCTGCCGGGAGGACCTAAGGGCTTTTATTGCTACTTCAAAACCAAAAACCCTCAATATAATATATTTATTTATATTTGTTGGTAGAAAAGGCACAATGCAATTATTATGTATTGGTTTAGTTAGTATTGTACCTTCAAGAAGTCAACGCGTGTTACAAAATGAGTTTTTACCACTTTTCATTGCACGGAGTGATGCAGAATATATATGTAGATAGCTACAACCAACTAATTCAGTAAGTTGATGTCACATATAGATTTTTGAACTAAAATATAAACTTTTACTTCTAGTTCCGACATACAAGGCAGTTATATGAACCTTATTGAGTAATTCTGAGCCCTAATTTATTGATTCAAACTTCATGCTTAGACTAGGGAGCTGAGAAAACGTACAAGCAATAAAGTACCTTATAATTAAGAATATTTACCACAATTATTTTTTCCCAACAAACTATTTCGTCTGTAAACAAAACTTTGTACGATTCATTTAAGCATTCTGCTACTTCGTCATTATTAAAGTCTGCACATAGTGCTCCAACTGTTTTGACCTCGTCTTTGTCACTTTCTGTAAAGTTGTTTTTTGTTAAAAACATGCAACTGCATATTTCAGTCATCATGAAAAAAACTGAACATATAATAAGAAGAATATAGGACATATTGGTAAAGTCAATGGGATAGCAAAGCTAATAAGTTCTGAAGAACAATACTCATAGTTAAAGAATTGAATGACCTTGTGCTTATAGCGTAACACAAAAAGTGATGAGAGTTGGAGACTCTAAGAGAATAGTAACGTTTCATAAATGTTATATATGTTGACGATCAATACTATTTTACAATCGGAGATGTTCAGCTCTCTATTTACAGCCATGGTAAAGTTTTCCGGCACTTTTTCCTTCACCAAAATCAAGACAATTATTTGCCTATGCAAATAACTCCACATTGTTGATTGAACAAAAAGGGCATGGCAGGGTTACTAAAAATTAAAATGTAAAATATTATTAATGATAGGATTCATGGAAACATTTATTAATTTCACATTTACATGCCTGTGATTGTAAAAGTCAGTTGGTTTTACGGTTATATGTATTAGAATATTTCAACACAAAGTACACTTTGCTGTTCATCAGAACTGGGAACATTTTTTGCAAACAAATACGGCAACCACTACACATTAAATTGGGTATACTTTGGATAAACCATAGTCGTATGTATAGCATCTGCCAACCATTGATGATTTTAGCATTGCAAAGCCTGCTTCACGATAAAAATGGTGTTCGAGATCATGAGGTAATCTTTTTTTCTAATGCTGATGTAAGTTCAATTATCAACTTATATTGCAGCAAAAGTTTACACTTGCTCAAGTTACTAGCTTTATTTATTAAAATTCTTTGGGTAAAAATAACTAATTGATAGAAAGTACATGTAAATTTAGCAATCAACACTAACTTTTGTGCTAAAACCTTCTTATTACCCACACATTGTCATGCTTTAGGCTAATGCAGCAGTGCTTGTTGGTCAGCTGATCAACAAGATGCACTCAAAGGATTCATCTTTAGATACTAGAACACTTCTATTAGTAATCTTTAGTTTTTACTTTGCTATTTATGGTGATTGGGATCTAATCTGTGCAAATATAATTAATTTCCGACTTGTCAGCTATTTTAATATGATGGAGTCAAACATTAAGAGAAAACTATCATGAATCAAAACCATTGTATTGCAAAGATTAACAGAATTATGTATAACTAAAATTAACTTTATGGTAAGATCTAGATCACAGTTCAAAAAGGTTTTCAAGAATAATCAAATTGATTTTCATGTTTTGTTACAGATAAAACCAGAACTCTCAAATCACAGGTAAGTAATTAATGTACAAAAAACATTTTATTTGAGAGAAACAGATGAGATAATAATTAAACAGATACCTATAGACAGAAGAGTAGTCATAAAGTTCTCTTGACATTGCGAGGGCTTTTTTCATTTACCAAAAACTTGTCAAATTCTTGCTTGTTATGGCGATATATTTTTGAACTTGTTGTTTGTAACCTAAAACGATCAATGGTGTTTTAAAATCTTTGTTAATGGAATTTGCCCAGTAACATGCATCATCCAATTTATTTGCTAACTGTGGAGTATATGTTAGTTTTAAATGCATTGCGTGACATCAAATAACTAGTGTCTGTAACTATTTGTACTAGCAGCAGCCTGCAGCATTAGGGGACTAGTTTTAGGAGATAAAGAAGTCTCTAACTTAAGATATGAGTTAATGCTGCCTAAGATGTTGTATTTATATCACATAATCTGTCAGTATAGTCATGTTTTTATGATAATTTTATGTTTGTCCTTACTCAGTCTTCTAGGTTGCTTAGCAACAGACTTTTAAAAAAAATCATCCTATAGTTTGGCTTGATTATCATTTTTTTATTCAGGAAATGTTTCAACTTGTAAGAACCAAAACTTCCAACAATTCCTTCTCATTAGCAAGTGTCAACCAACTGATATGACCAGACTATATGTTCTAGATCTGCTAGACTATGCCAATTGCTATGTATGGACTATTCTAAAAACAGTTTTCAAGCTTTTTTCGAGCTTTGCTTCAGCTATTAAAACATACAAAACTTTGATCTAGGACTATTCATTAATACCTTATTGTATATTTCAAGTATATTTTACTTTATATTGTTTAGTGTTAAAAATACTAAATAAATTTTATAAATTGGGCGAAAAAAGTTTAGTAATATAAAATACTTTGATTAGCAATAAAATATAAAATAGAACATAAAAGCTTTTCCAGAGTACTTTTAATCAAAATCATTTAAACTTCCTTCAAATCTGCTCACAACTAACTAAACTAGAGCTAGCAGACTAACTGAAGCACAATTAACTTTAGGCAGACATTTTCAGATAGTTTTGAAACAATTGCTACAGTAGGCACTTCTACAACGTGCTTGTAAAAGTCTAGAAGTAAATAGATAAAAATTTTATGTTGTACAAACAGGTAATTACATATAAATGGCCTAATTTATTATGTAATCTTCTCAAGCTCATGCATTTGGTCATGTGAAAAGGAAAGACTAGGCTTACCTTTATATTAGTTGGGCTAATTGTATTAGTTTCCACCGACAGACTTTTACTTTTTCTGATAAATTCAACCGGGTTCATAGAAAATGACTGCAGTAATTTTACAATAAATTAATGGTGAGCGTAAATTTTTATTGTTCATTCAATACAATTGGTTTAGCTTTTGTAACATCCAAGTTTATCACAAAAAGTGAAACTAATATACCTGTAAACACCGTTATGTCTATAATAATAAAAAAAATTAAAGTATGATCACTATAGAAAGTGGTACTCCCTGTTTGTTTTCTGTCTGTACATACAACTGATGGTTAGGATGAAAGATAAATTTTGATGATACTCCAACTCATGACATTTAAATTGGTAGACCGATGACATAACTTTTGCGATAATCGATTGTCATTGAGTATTAATGAAGAATTGTGCAGCTATCTATTGTTTGACCGACACATCTGACGATCTATCAAGACCGACTAAAATGTACTGAAAATTGTATTTTTAATAGAAATAACACAATACACACATAATATTTCAAATGCAGTGACACTAGTAACCCTTCGAATTAAACTTGAAAAAAAACCAACAAAACACTAAGTTAGCAAGAAATTTTTGTAGCAAAAACAAAAGCATCCTATAAATAATCTATGTTATTTGGTGTTTATGTTTTTTGGAAGGTATTTGTTATAGGAGTGTCTACAGTGCTATGAAACAACCTCTCTAATTGTCTTTGAGTATAATTATATATAAAAAACAATACAATAAGTGTATATAAATATAAAATATAAAATTTTATGCTTTGTTTTATAACACTTTATTGATTCAACATTACCTGTACTAAATATACAACTTTAAGACTTCCCTAGTTTCAGCATACATATGATTGTCATTAGTTTTTTGTTGTAGAGCTTGGATCAATTTGTGTGCCATTTTTATATCATAGAAACAGAATACTCTGCAGGATAAATACAAAACCTTCTGTGACTTTTACTCACGCTAGTCTTTTGAAGCTTCCTTTGCATGGAATTGCACGGTGAACTTGCTATTGCCATGACAATAGCGATCGGGTTTCCTGTTTTAAAACATAAGTAGAAATGGAATTTTCTAGCAAATTCTTCCTATTGCTTGCATGTGATTGGCAACAATTTTGTTTTATTTGAGCCAAAATGTTATTAGTTTAACAAATGCTTAGGGTTCGTAATTAAAAGAAAAATTTTGGTTTACTTTTTTAAAGCCATTGGGCAGAGTGATAGATAAGTGTAGAAAAGGGCAAGATTTGATGTATATTAAACATATATTAATAAATATATATACAGTGAAACATGGATAACTCAAACTTCACAGGACCGAGCAAAAGTGTTTGAGTTATTAGAGCATTCAAGTTATCAGAGCACAGTCACAAGTGAATGTATTTATCAGTAGATACATATACAAACTACATGTATATATAACACTAAAGTATAGGTTGTGTGTTGCAAGTTAAAGGGCATCTGATGTATAGTTTTAAAGTATTTATCAGAAAGTATAAATATTTTTATGCACTTGAGATTCGTGTGTTGTTTTAGGTGATGTGACTGCCAGAAACTTTTCAGATTAAAATTGGCAAAACCTAATTGCGGTTAAAATGCTCAGAAGACATTTTTTCTTCTGAGCGTTTTACTCGAGATCAATTTTTCCAATTTTAATCTTAAAACGTCTTGTCAGTCACATCACCTAAAACTGCAAACAAATCTCAGCCCAATAGAAAAATATCTATTCTTTCTGATAATTTTTAAAACTGGACATAAGTAAACATTTATGACCAATGCAAAAAAGCATGCATTATATCTGATCAGTTGTTTCATTTAAAAAACTTATCGAGTTTAGTCTGGGACAAGGGATTTTTTGACAAAAATCAACAGCGTGACTTATTGTAGAAATAGATTTTAAACAGTTATTATAGTCCTTGCACTCTCTCGTATCTATAAAACGTCTGAGGACATCTAAAGCGTTGTTTGCATCAGCCAAGGTAGGTGGATCAGGTTCAACAACCTCAGCCTCATCCTCTCTATCGGACTCATTGAAAATACCACAATATGTCAAGGACTGCACAATCTCTGCATCACTCAAATGCTCAGCAACGGTAATGTCTGCATCAATCACTAAAAGCTCATCTGCAAAACCAAATTTGATTTTAAGCTAAAGTAACATTATTTTTAAAACATTTGTTAGGCACCTTAGACAGTCATAAATTTAGCCCTTTATCGGGTCGAGTTCATAATAATGTAACAGCATTGGCTATTTCAAGATTACTTACTTGCTGTCACATTTTATGTAGAATCTATGGTGTGTAGTAGAAGATTTATATTTCTCACAGTGTCACCTTCTTCGTTATCATTAGCAGCTAAAGTCGCATCTGTTTGATCAAGGTTAGTATGACCAAACCCGTGGTGAAAACAGTTGGCAATTGTTTCTTTTGTGACATGGCTCCATGCTCTATGCACCCAGCGTATAGCTTGCAAAACATTGATAGAAGCATCTGGCTTCTTTCCATGAGTGTCAATGTAATCAACAGTGAATTGCAAAACTTGCTGACGATAGTAAGATTTAAAAGTTCGAATGATTCCTTGGTCCATAGGTTGCAGCACGCTTGTGGTATTGGCTGGTGTAAATAGAAGCCTGGTTGACATAAGCCCATTTATAGTTGGGTGTGCTGGACAGTTGTCAATGATGAGAAGCACTTTCCTGTTTTTTCTGGTCATCCGGCGATCAAAATCTCTTACCCATGTTTGAAAGATGTCACTCACCATCCAAGCCTTCTTATTGTGGTAATACCGACATGGAAGGTTAGTAACACTTTTAAAACAGCGGGGGTTTTTGAACTCTCCTATTACAATAGGAACTTCCTTCTCGGTGCCCGACATATTAGCACAAAGTGCCACAGTCATTCTTTCTTTTGACAACTTCCCTCCACTACACTTCTCCCCTTTAAAATGCAACGTTTTGTCGACCATGAGCTTGTAAAACAACCCGGTTTCGTCCATATTGAATATGTCATCACTAGTGTATGTTTGAAGTAATGGAGTACGCACCTCTTCTTTCCACTTTTCCACTTCTCCAACGTTAACTGCAGCTGACTCTCCAACAACTATCTGACTGCCAATAGAATGCCTTTTCTTCCACCTGTCGATCCAACCGCGAAAAACAGTAGTATTCTTTCCTAAATCCTGTAAAAACTTGTTAGCCTTTTCTAACAAAATTGGCCTCTCGATAGGTACGCCTTCACTACGCACTTGTCTAAACCAAGTCAATGATACACTATCCAAATCATTGTGCGACGTTGAACGATCTCTTAGTCTTGATGAAGTTTGGTCACATAACGATCTTATGCTTTCTTTTTGTTTATTCCATGTTGACACTGTACTTTTTGAAAGATTTGCTCTTTTTGATAATGCTGATAGCTTTTGTCCTGCTTCGATTTTCTCGAGTACTTTAAGTTTGTCAGAAGGTTTCTACGATTTTCTTTGTTTGCGTGATGCCATCGTAAAGCGGATGTCTGTTGTAGCGGACACCAAGCCAAGAAGCCTATTTGTGACCTTTTATCTTCATGTATCCACATATAATCGCTGTTACAATATGTATTTCGCATGCTGTGTCTTTCTTTATTAAATTTTTATCGCTAATACCTTGTAACGTTTATAGCTTGGCCGCAAATAAGCGAACGTCTTAGCGACCCTATTAATCATTTTTATACGATTTCTTTCTTGGTTCACTTATACTGTACGGGGGGAAATTATATGTACACTATACGCGTATAAAAAGCGGTTTGTTGAGAAAGCAGAGTAGTCTCAGCTCCGTGACTAGTGGAAACTCCTTCAAAATAAATTGAATGGAAACCACGTTTGTGAATTCGGCAAAAAACTGTTCGAGTTATATAAAGCCATTTACCATTGCGTGGGAATGAACCAAGCAAATCCATTCGAGTTAACCATGTGTTTTTTATATTCGAGGGCGAGTCATCCATGTTTCCCTGTATATTTAATACACCCAAATATTTAAACATATTCAGGTATATTAGCTTAGGCATTAGGATCTCATGAGATGGCAATTAACTTTGAAAGATTATTTAGAGCCTCATCTCTACAAGTTCTTTAGATTAGATGTGGTTATTTGAGAAGTGAAATTAAGAGGATGATAGCAGATATGTTTGGTATGACAGCCATGCACAGTTGTTTAATGATGGTGATGAAATATATATTTCAGGGGTAGATAGTCTCTTGAAAGTAGTCTTACAAGTAGTAAAAAGTATGATGATAATAGTAGTATTGAGTGAGATGCTGGGTATGGGATGATGATTTGAGAATGTAGCAAGGTCGGGAAACTAGGCTTGTTTTTGCCATAGCGAAAATAGCAATAAGAGGTATAGTTGTAGATAGGGAGAAAGTTGTGAATCATGTAGTCAAGATGGAGGTTAGCATAATTGCAATCATAGGTGTCTATAAGTTGTGGAGTTGTCCTTCCAATGATGTTTTTTTGCGGAAAACGAGGTAATTCATTCCCATATTGCTGAGATATGCATTGATAAGCAAGGTATAAGCTACGAGCTGCTAAAGTAAGCTAAGAGGTAGCCTTTACAGAAGCTATAATATATATGGCTGTCAAGATACATATTTGGAAGGCATAGATACAGAAAAAGCACAGAGATATGAGATAGATATGAGTGGAGTAGATGCAGGAATAAAGCTATAGACAGGTGTGAAAGAGACAATAGGTATGATGAGCAAAAGATGAATAGGCACAACAGTTATTAAAAGAAGGGGACTTGAGATGGTAATAGAAAAAGGTAGAAGGACAGAAAACATTACGAGCTGAAAGATACATATATTGAATATAGTGAACAGGCATGAGAGACAGTCAGAATGAGCGGTGAAAGACAAATATAGGTGTTGCCATGTACAGTGACAGCAGCAGAGACAAAACTGTAAGATTTGCTTGCTATGAGAAAAATATTGAGATTACTAAATAATGACTGGTAATAAAGATTACCAGTTATTAAATCAAAGAATATTGCCGTAATTGAAAGTTTAGAGAAAAATGTTGAGTTTATATTTGATACTTGGGCCGATGAGCTGATAGTAACCAGCCAGCATGTTAAACTTTTAGGTAAAGAAACCAAAAAAATATTTAGAAAACTGATAGTAGCGATTTGAACATGGTTAAAAATGAAGTCATTCATTTGAAAAGTAAACACAAGACTAAGGATGCTAAAGTCTACATGGAAAATAATTGAGAAAAAAAATGTTGGGTCTAACTTAATTTAAGCAACCAAATAATTTGGCAGTTGTAAGCGTAATGCAAGAGCAAATCTGAGTCTGCTGAAAAAGTTTAAAGGTGATAACCTAGTTGAGCCAAGTTTATCAACTACCATTACTGCTAAGTTGAGTTGTCATATTTCAAAAGATGTCAAGGAGCAAAACAGGTTGCAATAAAAAAAATGCAGAATTCAACGAGACAAAGTTTTTCAACATGTTAAAAAACCCAGGCACATAGTGCAGCTATGAGGACTGGAGAAAAAGCTTTGTAAACGAATAAAACATTTCCTTCAGATGTCCACGCACAGACTCATGTTCTACGTGTGATGAGTTTTGAGCCAATATGTCCCTGATTGACACTCAGCTGAGGGAAAAACCAGGAATTGAGTCACTGGCCAAACAGCTCTTACAAGCGCTAGCTGACAACACCCTAAACCTAACAAAGGCAAACCAGTTTTACATGCACAAGCAGCAAGCGAATGAGCAGGCCCAAAAAATACCGCACCTCAATGGCAATATGCATGAATTACCAAAATAATCTTCCTGTCCCAAACATCAGCACAAATGAAGCATACTAGTAACCCCAGCTAACATGCATATCATGTAATATTCATAGGCTTGGCTAAGAGAAATCCCGTTTCTATGAATATGACAAAACTGTAGCAAAGAAAGGATCAGATGATGGCTGTTCATTGCTTAATCCCTCTGTAGAGGCCTGCTCACCTGATGTTCAAAATCTCGCTGTGTTCTGTGACTGGTGTGCCGGCCGTAACAAAAACTACATTGTACTCCGGTACATGCACTACCTAGTACGTCTAAAACAATGGTTCAGCAATATTTTGACTGTATTCTCTTTTTGAGGTTACTCATACATGGAGTGTGATAAGCAGTTTGAGTTGGAAAACCCAAAAAACCCTGCTGAGATGCCACAAGATTAGTGGCATGAACATAGACATTGCAGAAAATTGCCATTTTTCTTTAATGGAATCGAACTTACGCAGGAACACTTTTTAGCCTGGACCAATAACCTAAAAATTCTTTACAAGCCTGACTTGCCCTTTCCTCACTTGTCCAATCAGAGTGATCAGTTTTGATGCAACAAGCCAGAGGTTTGCTATGGTTAAAGAAGCATACTCTTGGCCTCCACGCTTGCATGTCATTCCAAACAAAAGAGGATAGTCTGTATTACCTTGGAAAATAATGAAATTGTCCTATGAGAAGTACTCATATGTGATGTTTTGACCAAATTTTTATGTTCAACTGCTAAAAATATTTATGTCGCAAAGCATGGTGATCATGAAGTGGTCTTCGTTAGAGAGCACGTTTTAAGAACCATCGGTTTTTTGTTTGGTTAAAATTTAGAGGCTTGAAACTCCATATTTTACTGCAATATAGTTTCCAAAGTCAGAACATTATAGTATTGTAACAGTATCACCTAATAAAACATAATGTGTAAAGAGGTGTCAGTGCTTTCCAAAGTAACATGATCAATATTTGTGTAGGGGTTTTAATTTAGGCCGTGTTGTGCCACACCAAATTATGGCTACCACTTTTTACTGATGATATTCACAGGTAACATTTTATTGACCAACAGCTAAAAGGTTTCCATGATATAATGTTGGGATTCTCTCTCTAGAAAAGTTTTTGAACTTTAAGACGCCCATATATCAATTTGGAAAAATTGTGACATTTGTCATTCTTCCGTTGAGGTTCTCACTTGATGAATTGTTTCCCAACATCAAAATTAACCCTGCAACTGTGCTAACAATTATTGTAGCTAATATTTAGCATATTTGTGTTAATTCAACTTTTGACATAACTAAAATATCTAGCCTTCATATATATATATGCCTGCATATCCACAACTTGTTGGTGAATGACATCCTAGATCACAAGAAAACTATTGGAATGAGGGTGAGCCTTTATTTGTAAATTGCTATGCTTGCAATTTTACCGAGAAATCTCCGGCTTTGTTTTCCACTTTTTTTTCCATGTTTTGAGATTTATGATTCTTTGTTGCTATATCTATGCATCGTCCATTTTGCTCTATTCTTATCATTTTCATGACTCTTCACTTCATAGCCGAGCATATATCTTCAATCATTATTATCTACACAACTTTTTCTGTTGCATCAAGACTACCCATAGTATAAAATCTACATCTAGACTATTACCATTCCAAACTGACTTCAAATTATTGCAAATGGCTAGTTTATTTCAAACCTTTAGCTACACAATTTGTAATATCATTTCCTAATATTCTATTTTCACCACTTTCTCCTCTCAAGAACCTTTTTTTTACTCAGACAAAAGTTATGAAAGTCTGGCATACAATATCTTTTCTCAAACAGTAATAGTTTCAACTTCAGTTAATAATCAAAATTAAAATATGATTTCATAACTTCATAAATGATATATAAATTTTTTTTTTTTAATTTGTTGAAAAATAAAAATGATATAGTTTTGAGAGAGGCCTAGCATATCATTTACGCCCAGTTAAAATACACTGATACTGAGCTACTACATATTCGTATGGCTACATTAAATTACCGTAAATGCATGGATCACTTACAACCGACCGGACTTTAGACATACTTACAGACCGGTTCCCACGCGGAAGATCATTCAAAATGATAAAGTTTAAAAAAGACACTGTAATATTTTGTATGTTTTAATTCATTCAACTGTCATATTTTTAAAGCGGTATGCTGTTAACTAGTTTTCAGTTACATTTAAGTATCAACTGTGCCGGCAGTAACCAATAAATGTCCCCAGAACACTAGTTGAAAATAATGCAATAAATTGAAAATTTTGGTTGTATATTATTTAACAAGAGTTTTCCCTCACAAATATGGACCACGAAATGGACCACTTTGTTTTCTACCAATAGCAAAAACTGTGTATCCAATGGTAAATTTTTTCACATTCATTGAGATTGAGTTATCATTTATTTATAAAACATATTTCAATTTAAACAACTTCCTAAGGATTACCACATAAGAAAAGAGTTGTCATCAGCACTTAAAATATATTTGCTAATTCTTTTATATTTAAACACAGCTATAAAATTTGGGTTGAAAACAGTTAGCAGTGTAAAATAAAAGTAGAATAATGCTGATAAAAGTTTTTAGGTGCTGTTATTAGAAAAAACTGTTTTTGCCATTTTCATTTTTCAATACAATCTAGCAAATTGACGCGGTATTTTATGCAGCCACTAGCAATAACGATAGATTAAAGAGTTTGCACAAACAAAAATGACTAATTTTTTAACTGCTTTGTTTAAAACTAAAAAATAAGAATCATACTGTGTGCGCAGCTGTATGAGTGAGTTGAAACTACTATTAGTTGAACTCGATTTTGGTCTTTAGCGGCCCTGTAACCAAGTCTGGTCAATGTACATTAAATACTGTCAATATGAGATAAAAATTTTAAACTTTGTTCGAAAAATACCTGTCACTTCTGTTTATACATTTTTTGTTACAATGAAAAATTTTGGTTCAATTCATAAGAGCAGGTGAAATAAGTATTTCCATCATTATTCATAAGATAACAATGCTAGTCTGGCGTGCGACCATACTTTACTGCAGCTGCAAATATTACAAGAGAGCCACGTTATGCCAAAAAATAAAATAAAATTACCGGCTGTATTAAAATTAAATTAAGCCTCTGTATAGAAATGAAAAATTTTTACTGTTTTATAAAACTAAACACTGTCGGCATCGAAACAATGTTATCGTTGTTAAGGGCGTTTGTCGGAAATAAAAAAAATATCTTTGCTTAGCAGTCTGTGTTTAGTCATAAGTTTCAATACCATGGCATTCAAAAACTTATGTATTTGGAAAGTATCACCAAGGTTAACTTTTGTTTATTGGCATGCATTTGCACAACTTTAAAACTAACTTCTATGTTATCGCCGCTTCCAGATATACTTGCCATGGAGTATTGAAAATATGTGCATGTACAATTATTTTCAGCACTGGAAAGTTGTAAATTTAAAGAAAGGTGTGCAGGTTATGCCAAACTAAAACATATCGGGATAAGGATTTGAATCAATTCAAAATAGCATTATGGTTTTTTGCTTGAGGTACAGAATTCCGCATATACGAATGTTTTCAAAAAGCATCATTTATAACCGCTATCATTGGTACTAGCTTGTATTTGTTCTTAAATAATATTTTATACTGCTTTTTTATTAGGTTCAAATAAATATATAAATCAATGCGAGTCAAAAATTTTGAGACATAATTTTTAAGATAACTTGCACACGGGAGACTGAAAAAGCCACAAAAAATGGACTGCAAATAAGTAAAAAATTAACTAGTAAACAGTTATTTGTGCAGATATTTTGACAGACATAAAGCTACAGTATATCAAAATTGATGAGAAAAAGACAGTCTTGAAGAGAGTAGAACAGATGCAAAAGCAAACAGAATTACTTGACTTATGAAATCAAAATGATTTAGTGGTTGAATATAAACAACATTTATATGAAATTAAATTGTGCAGTTAGTGGTTTTCTCTGTTTGTATAAAGCTATGATTGTTAGGCATGCTATTTAGTCCAACATTGAACTATTTATTTTAATGCTGAGAAAACTTGACCCGAAATTACTGGATAACTAATTAATCATGACCTTAACAAAGCTATCTGTAAACTCAGTTGAGCGCTATGTTATAACTTTTTTGGTTATTAAAATAACTGATACTTCACAAAAAAAACCATCTGAATAGTTCACAAACACGGTGTAGATTTATTGGGTTAGAAATAGAGCACACTAAATTAACATTTTTGATCAAAAATTAAAAATTGAGATCAACTGCTTGATGGATGTGACCATGGTTTTTCCATTAAATGAAATCCCAAAAAGAAATGCAAAAACTTATGGTAACTTCAACCAAGTTGAATTAGTTGTTGACATGCACATTGCATAATTTGTCCTTTCTCTTCAGCAAGCTCAGACAACACTGAATACTCTAAATGAAGCTGTATAGACCAATCATCAGGATCATGCAGTCTGAGTGAAGCAATTGATTCTAAGAGCCCACAACATTATTTTGAATCCCTAATAAATTTATGGCTGTAAAAATTTAGCTTAGGCCAACTGCCAGCCATTTTACCAAAAATTTGCCGATATCGGTTCATTATAAATATACAATATTTTGTTAAGTTTCAAATTCTATTTAGAATATTTTTGTTACATGTTTTGTTTTTTCAACAGTTTAAACAACACTTCTATGCAGAAAATTTAATGTATCTATACTTTGTGTGATGATAAAGCTATGTAAATTTACGATCGCAATAAAGCTAAAGGTTCCTTACTCTTACAAACTATTACTTTCCCCACTATCAGAGTCAGTGTTGTTTTTTTTTCATTATATGTATAACCTTGAAAACTTGAATCTGAATTGGCTATAATATTATCAAAATGATTAATTGTCTGGTTTCTGACTTGCTCTGTACTTATTAAAACTTACACTAAGAAAAATTTTTGTTTTTAGGTTGGAAATTCTCAAATAAAAATTTAAAATTTATCTGTTACTTTATGGTAAGTTTATAGATAAATCTTTAGAAAACACTGTCAATATCATAAAAGTCCTAAAGATCGTGGGTTATGATGTCAAGGATCAATAAAATTATGTTACTATGCAATTGCTGGGAATTGCGCAAAAATGTGTTTACGGCACTCAACGATAGAAAACGCATAAACGCATAAATGCGTCTTTGGCAGTGAAAGGGTCAAGTCTTTAGTATCTGTAACTTTTAAGACTGGGATGCAAAGTTGATAAGAAACTTTAATCATGATAGTATTAAGCTCATTACTACTATAAACTTCTAGTTTATTTGAAAATAGACTTTGAAAAGTATTTATCAGATCACAACAAATTATGGAGGTTGATTGTGAACTTTGTGACTTTATTAATTTATAATTAAATCCAAATTTCATGCCTCATATAAACTTTTTATTCCTATTGTAAAGTAGATTTTTTCAAAACCATCAGGTTTAAATAGGTTTTACCGAGCATTAAAACTATCTCAAACAGACTAGCTACACACTTTGTGAGCACATCTTTGGTGAATCTCTAGACTATATTTTGTGTTGAATTCCCTGGTACAGTTACCGATGAGGCACCAGAAATAACCACAATTTCTGCAGGCAAAGCTTTTACCCTTGCCATCTCTCTTTTTAGCTACTTTTCCACAGTTACCACATGAATTAATTTGTTTAGCACAACTTGTTGCATGGTCTATGTTTCGATGCCTGCACAGAGCTGTCATTGTTAAAAATATCCTTTCACATCGATCTATTAAACACCATATATAGTTACAGTTTGAGTTGGGGCATTCCGCATACAATCTCCCAGATTCTCTGTTCTTTAGTTGTTTGCAAACGCAATACATCTCTTTGTTAATAGTCGAGAACTCTTCATTTCTATGCTGATACCTCTGATGGGATCGTATAGTCCTCATATTTCCCTCTTTAGAGCAGTTAGAGTACATGCAAAGGTAATTTTGACAATTTTTACATTTCCAGCTTTTCCTATCAGTAATTGGAACGGTTGTGCCACAAGAACAGGATTTTTCTATCGTTAAATCTGAGGGTTTCTTATGATCAGTGTGGCTCTGAGCTGTACCTTTGCTTCCTTGTAAATGTGTGAATATACGGTGGCCATAAACTGTGTTATCTGACTTTGCAGTGAAATCGCACTTAGGAAACATACAGATATAAAGCAAACAATTTTTGCATCTACACACATGCTGAAATGTTTTCTTTGTGACAGTTTTACATTGGCATATTTTAGATGTGATTGTTTTAACAGCGTATCTGCCGTTGGTCAATTGAGTGACAATGGTAGCTGTAGAGTTTTCTTCAAGATCTACCACTGGTAGTAATGATGAATTGTAACCATTTAGGGCGGCCTAAAAAATTACCATCATTTTTTCGGATAGTTTCATTATTGAACTCTTTTATTGTAATTTCGTCCCTGCTTACCGAAAGCAAAATTTTCCACTTTGTAACATGAGATAATGTAGTATGTTCAATTTAATTAAATAATAACTCTGCTGATGAAAATCTTATTTCTTATTATTACCTCATTATCTCAATAATCGCCCTAATATAAAATATACAAAACTTACTTTTAGGTTCCTACCAACTGACATATTTAAGTAAGAAATTCTAGCAGCGAGAAAATTATCTAATGAATATTTTGGTGCAATAGTCTTTTTCAACTATGCTGGTCTCACAGTAGACTAATGATTAAAGTCTAAAATGTTAGAAACGCTTAACATATTCTGTTTTACCTATATTGTTTTTGTTAACGAACTAGCTTCTCATTTAGTTAGCTACGTTTAGCTGTTCAAAAAATATCACTTTTGTGACCACCTGAAGAATTCACAAATATACATTATCTTTATAAGTCAAAACCTATTGTTGGTTAGTTATGATTATGTTAATGTAAATTATGGTTATACACTAATTATCACTCTGCGACATTTACCCATGAACCAGTTTGCAAAATTATCCTGTTGACGGTATCTCCCTCGGTGTTAATTTCAGTGGACTTGAAGAGGTTTGCTAGTTTATCTACCATTAACTTCATAAGATGAGGTTGATAGCTGACAATTGTTCCAGCTAGTTCAAAAACCTAAAACAAAAGTTAATTATAACATTCTTTTAAAAAAGGCATGTTAATGCACAACATGAACCCTCAAAAAAATTCTTAAATTTGGGCAATAAAAATTGTATTGATTAACACCACTTGTTTATATAAAGTTCAAAAGAAGCCTGGAACATTAATGAATTATTGTTATGTAAGTAAACCAATTTTTTATAGTATAAATCGATTTTATTTCATGCAAAGTCAAATATGTCGTGCTTATTGAACATAGTATTTAGATGTACTACAGGGTCAGCAGGCAGTTATCTTAATAAATAAGTACAGTTCTCAAGCCTTTAGAAAAAAACAGATCAAAAAAGGTAGGTTGTGAATGCTATCAACACTTTTAATCATTTCAGTGTGGGATATTATGTCAATATCCGAGGTTTTCCTGTCATTAGCTGGTAATGCATGAGCTGGCTGTGATAGAAAGCCAGAGCTTTTAAAAAACTGGCTCATAACAGTAAAGCCAGATGAATATCTTACAGGTCTCTCTATATTAATATCGTTTACCCAAATTGGTGGCTGAAGAAGCCTCTTCTAAGAGAAATGAACCAGTGAGTTGACCTACTGACTTGTCATGCTTTTGCTGATTCGAAATGTATGAGGGTAGATTTGGGCACAAGAGACCGTCATGTAGCAGCAATACATTTTGTTTGGCTTGTAGACAGGTGACGGTAGGCACTGCCATAAGGTTGGTGGCATCACTTTGCTGTAGACATGTATCGCCCTGGTAGGGAAGGATGATGTAAAAAGGGAGTTTGTGCCATCATTGAAGTTCGATGGTGCGTAACAAGATTTTTGCTGCTTTGTGTACAGTTAACTTGGCAATAGAACATTTCTTTGTGACTTGCTAGGTATTGCATGTACATTTTAACAAGTTATGCTTAACCCTGTCAACACACATGGCTGGTATTTTGACATGGCCTAAGCTGGGTCAGAAACCCTAACAGCTTGAGTAGCAACATTGCTGTTTTTAAGTATCTGTGTAAATCAATCAAAATTATTTTTGCACCAAATCGATATATTTTACATCCATTTTATTTCAGTAGTAGGTATCTTCACCTACTTCTTCAATATAATAAAAACTTTTATTAGAACAACGTCTCAAAAACAAACAAATCAAAGGGGAATGAAAAACTATATGGTACTAATAAGTATGTTCCAGTTTATTTTGAGTCATGAAGTGATGACTTGATTTGTGCGATGTGTGCTTGAGAGCGATGATGCAACTCATTAAGCCATGAAATGATGGCTTGATGAGGGTGTAAATGTGTGCTTGAAAGCTAGGGTGCAACTTTAAATATTTTGACAAGTGCTAAAAATGTACGAATTGTTATGGTTTAAGCCCAAACAGCAGTAAAAAACTTTTTTCTGTTTGTGACAAATACTGAGAGCTGCCCGTTTTTACTAATTCTTTACCAGATATCATTGATTTTGAGCACATTTTGATTTATTTAATAATAATTAAACAACTTTGGATAGCTAGAGAAATTGACCAGGGTGACAGACACAAAAAGCAGCCAAATTTCAAAGGGTTTGGCAAAACCATTGTAAAACTTTTTTCTAAATAGTTTTAGTAAGTACTTTGAAAAGTAAGTTAAATGTTCTGTGAATTATTTTAAGTGGCTGTGAATGTTCTACTTATTTGTTTTGTGTTACAAAGATACAATCTTTCACAGCAATATAAAAAGTTATAACAAACATGAGTTTTTTTAAATTAAATTTTCAGATGTCGGTCACAAAAGATACCAATTTTTTTCTAATGCTGCACAAATGCCATGCAAATATCAAATGTCTTGAGTGCTTGAAGTTGCTCAAAGTGATTTGTAACTAAAATTATTTTGTTTCTCTATAAAGCAGTCGTTATTTTGTAATATTTACAGATAGAAATACAAACCCAACTTTAAACTCAATTTGAAACACTAAATAATCAACCCAAAGAAACAGATAAAAATATATTTGGTATTATGATACAAAGCAGAGTTGGCAAAAATATAATTTTTTTAAAACAGTTGCAATATATCTGGCCATGCTCTTGATTTCTTTAATTTTGAATCAGCTAACTTGTAGACAGGTGTTTAAGGTTCTGGTTCTCATGAGCCGGAACAAGTTTTAAAACTAACCAGTATTGCCAACCCATCGAAAGGCGCTGAGCATATGCGTGCGAAATTTGCATAAAACTGACCAAACAATGTAGATACCCATGTAGAGACACAGACTTACTGACACACAACGACAAACCAAGATTTAGTATTATGAACTGGTTACAAATAAAAACAGTTCATTCTAATGAATACTTAGACGCTCTCGTGGTTTTGATATGAAATGATTACTCTAGGTCTATTGGTATAAAAATGTGTTCTAATTACTAATGTATTAATGACAAAAAATAAATATATATACTTAAATCTTATTGATATAGTACACAGCTTGAGGTGTGTTTTGTTTCTGTTCCAGGTCTAGAGTAGAGCTACCAGGAAGACTTAATGGCTTTTATTGTTTTTTTTTTCAAGATCAGAGACCCAAGATCTAATAGATTCAATTACGTCTGGTGTTAGAAAAGACGCCATGCGATGCTATATGTATTGTTTTAGCTAGTTTTGTACCTTAAAGAAGTCAATGAATGATACAAAATGAGTCTTTTTTCAATTTTTTATGGCATCTAACAAAATGAAATATATCTATAGATAACTCAAACCTGCCAAATATGCCGATGGACCTTACAAATATAACTTTAAATCAAAATATAGATGCTTACTTTTAGTTGATATATGCAAAGCAAGGATACAAACTTCAGCAGACATTTCTAAATTTGAATGTGTTGATTTAAACTTCATGTCTGAACTAAGGAGTTGAGAAAGTGTACAAGCAATAAATTACACTAGAGTTAAAAATATTTACCAGAAGGATTTTTTCCCAATAAACTAATCCATCTGTAAACAAAACTTTGAATGATTCATTCAAGCATTCCGCTACGTCCCTAGTATTGAAGTCGGTGCATAGTGCTCCAACTGTTTTAACGTCATCTCTGTCACTTTTTGTGAGATTGCTCTTTGCTGAAAATAACCAACCACATATTATAGTCATCAGGAGCAAAAACTGAACATATTATGAGAAAAAACTGAGATATATTGATAAGGTCAATATGATAGCAAAGCTAATAAGTTCTGAAGAATAGTACTCATAGTAATATATATTTGAATGAAATTGTGAGTATAGCTAGAGACAAATTGTGAGTATAGCTAGAGACAAATTGTGAGTATAGCTAGAGAGAAATTGTGAGTATAGCTAGAGACAAATTGTGAGTATAGCTAGAGACAAATTGTGAGTATAGCTAGAGACAAATTGTGAGTATAGCTAGAGACAAATTGTGAGTATAGCTAGAGACAAATTGTGAGTATAGCTAGAGACAAATTGTGAGTATAGCTAGAGACAAATTGTGATGAGAGGAAAAGTTAAGATAGTTAAGAAGTTGAGAGCTGGAGAGTTTAAAATGATGCTAACACTTCATAAAATTAATTTTAGCCTACAGGAGGATATTATTTAACAATCATAGTTGTTCAGCCATCTATTTGCAGCCGTGCTAAAGTTTTTAGGGCCTTTTTTCCTAACAAAACTTAAACTGATCGTATCGTTATGCAAACAATTCCACATTGTTGATTCGACCAAGAAGGCATGTTAGCGATACTAATAAATAAAAGCAAAGTATTAAGTATTGTGAGTATCTATGAACAATTTTTTTACTTTCACATTTAAATGTTTATAATTGAGAATTTTATTTAGTTTGTACAGATATATAGAATAAAATATTTAAAATAAAAATCTAATTTTCACTTCATTAAAACTGGGAACTTTTTTTTGGACATATGTGGTAACCACTACACACTGAATTGTCTATACAAGGAAAAATTGTGGTCATGCTCATCACAAATGCCAATTATTTATAGCTACTAGTGTTACAAAGCTTGCTTCACACTAATGATTGCGTGAGAGATCATTATGCAATATTATTTTCTAACGTTGATGTAGGTTATTATATCCGCTTATATTGTAGCAAATATTTAGACTAGCTTAAGTTATTAGTTTTATTTTATCAGATTCATTGAGTAAATAACCTTAACTGATTAACGTAAACTTTGCAACAAACACTAATTTTTGAGCTAAAGCCTTCTTATTACCCACACATTGCCACGCTTTAGGCTACTGCAGCAGTGCTCGTTAGTCAGCTGATCAACAAGATTCACTGGAAGGTTCCATCTTTTGATACAACCACACTTTTTTAGTAAGTTTTAGTTTTTACTTTGCTCTTTTTTAGAATCTATTATGTGCAAAGGAAATCATTTTTAGACTTATAACCTATTTCAATATGATGGAGTTAAACAATAAAAGAAAGATATCATGAATCAAAACCATTAAAATTGCAAAGATTAAGAAACTAATGTATAATGACAATTACCTTAATGGTAAGATCTAGATTACAGTTCAAGAAGGTTTTCAGAGATAATCAAATAGATTGTCATGTAGTGTTACTAGTTTTTTTTGGTTAAAATTGTACACACAATAGAAACAGAACATTCAGCAAATCACAAGTAAATAATTATGGTACATCAAATATTATTTGAGAAAAACAGATGAGATCATAATTAAAGGCAGATACATACCTAAAGACAGAAGTGATGTTATAAAATTTGCTTGACACTTCAAAGGCTTTTTTTCATGTACCAAAAACTTTTCAAATTCTTGCTTGTTTAGGAGATATGTTTTAAAACTTGATCTTTGTAACCTACAAAAATCAATCATGTTTTAAAATGTTTTCCATGCAATGTGCTCACTAACATTTATCATCAAAGTAGGTGACTATCTGTTGAGTACACATTGATTGTAAAATGCATTGTGCAGCATCGAATAACTAGTATCCATCTACTATAACTAGTAATTATTTATACTAACAGCAGCCTGCAGTGTTAGGTGCGAGTTTCGAGAGATAGATATGTTTCTAACATAAAGAGTAAGTTAATGGTGCCTAATATGTAACATCTATATCATATAGTCTATCAGTACAGTCACATGTATGATTATAATTTTCTGTTTAGCCTCAATCAGTGTTCCAGGTTGCTTAGCAAAAAACTTTAAAATGTAAAAATTCATCCTAAATGTATAATTCGGCTTGACTATTATTTTTCTAATTGCTAGATTGTCTCAACTTGTAATGCCTTTACTTTCCAACAATTCCTTCTCATCGGCAAGCTTCAACCAACTGCTATTAACAAACTAACTGTTCCGGATCTGCTACACTATGTCAATGGATGTACATGGACTATTCAACATACAATTTCATGAGTTCTTTTGAAGCTCTGCTACATATAGTGTAACATAAAAACAACGCTAGTATAAAACTATCTATAAATACCTTATTGTTCATTTTAGATATGCCTTACTTTATCATTTTAGTGTGGAGAATATCAAAGGAAGTACAAAGATTGTGCACAAAAATCTTTGTAATTTTGAAGACCATCAACGGTAATAAAACATTACATGGAACATAAAACATATATTCATAGTACAACAAACCATGATCATATAACGTTTCCTATAAATCTGCTGACGACAAACAAAAACAGAACTAAAAGAATAACCAATTTACCAATTTAATATTTGGCAAGAGTTATCCACAGTTGTAAAAGGATTGCTACAGTAACAGCTTCAACAATGAAAATAATCTGATACATGAGCATTCATGCTGCAGGAATTTTATGTTATACTAACAGTTAATTACATGCAAACTGCCTAATCTGTCTCATGATCTTTTCAAACTCACTCTTTTGGTCATGCAAAAAATAAATAATTAAACTTAAATTTAATATTTTCTGTACCAAAGCTGAAGAACGTCAGGATGAGACCATTGTCTGGGCGTACTAATCTTGCAATTTTTCAACAGCATTCAGTCTTTGATAGACCATTTTCAAATTCTTTTAGTTATTTAAAAAGTAGCAATAAAAAGTACAACTAATAATTTGCGCAATTTCATTAGGTTTTGTACTACTTTTTTAAGGCTCTAAATAATCGCTAATACGATTTTGCAAAGAGTACACATGGTAAACATTTGATCTTCCTTCATGAAAAGCTGTTCATCATAAACACACACAATTGTTCAAGCACTGCTAAGTGATTTGTTTAGAGGAAAACATCACCTGATTTTGAATTGAAGAAAAGAGTTTTAGGTCGAAAGAAGGTAGGTAAAACTATAGAAGTAAAAAAACATTAACAGAAAAAATAAGATTGTGATATTGGGAGTGAAACAGACGCCGTTGAAACAGGGAATAATGACGAATTCCAAAAGGAGCTGATTTAAAACCAACAGATTTACATTTTGATGACAGCTTGGCAGAAGTATAAGTTGGAAATGTTTAACAGGTATTTTTTTATTATTTGAAGTTTTCCATAACATCGGCCATTGAAAACTTTATATTTAACGAAATGAATAGATATTGCTTTCAATAACATTGCAATGCTTTGGAGACGGTTAATTATAAAGATATTTGGTGAGTTATTAATTTAGTTTTGCATGTGTGTATTCTCAAAGAGCCTACTCTGTTGTTCTGCTGATTCACAACCTTTTATTATCTACGCAGGTTTTTTATAAAATGATTTCAAGAAGCATGTTTAGTTTTTACTTTGCATTTTACTTACAAGTTTGAAGACTTTGAAAATAATAATGTGTTAAAGCTGAGAAGTAAATTTGCCATGTTATTCGACCAGTTATCTTCCGGTTTGCTTTTTAGTAAATTTATATCTATAGTAGAAATCTTGCTTAGTTGAAATGGCCAGCTCTGCCCAAAGCAGTATACTCCATCTAAGAGATTTTGATTCTGAATAAGATTGTTCACTTTTCATGATTATGTCTCAGGCTATGTGGACAAGCTAACTGTATTCATTGGTGATGAGCAGGAGCAAGGTAGAGAGACTGGCAGAGGAGTCACCCACAACATTTTTAAATTGATATTTTAGTTTCTTCAAATGCTTTATTGCATTTTATTGCTAGGTATTGCACATACATTTGCTGAAATTTTATTATCTAATATTGGTTCTGCATTAGTATTCTCACTGCCTTTTACAGACCAACTGCCTAATCAAAGGGTTTATTGGTTATATCTTTTTCAATCTAGCAGTTCATGATTTGCTGTTTCTGCTTGTAGTAAATAATGCTTCTTGTCTTTTGCTGCTCACATTACAAGGTTTGAATGTTTAAAAGATTCTACAATCAACGGTAACATAAATTTAAGCAAATATACAATGCCTGATAAACCATGGATAGCTAGGGATCTTTTTTGGATGATTAGAGAGAAATATCAAGCTTATAGAAGATTTGAAAATGCTCCATTAAACCCTGATTTGAGAAGGAAATATACCATGCTTAGAAATTATTTAAGCACAAAATTGAAGAATGCAAAGTTTAGATATTTTTCACAAGCTTTTGACCAATGCAGTAATTCTAAGCAGATTTGGAATGTTATAAACAACAAGCTTTTAAATAAACCAAGTTGTGCAAAACGTAAGCTACCAACAAAATTGATTAGCTTTCAAAATCCTTTGTTTATAGCCTCAAGTGATTATGATATAGCTAATAAATCTAACTTATATTTATGTAGCATTAGAAATAAGTTGGTTTTTAAATTTAATAGCATTGCTACGCAGCCTGAAAGCAGTCCTGAAGCTGAGGTCAATTACGATTCCTTAGTTTTCCAATTTAAACATACAGGTAAAAACGAAGTTTTAAAACAGATATCAAATATGAATTAAAATAAATCTTCTGGACTCGATAATATTTCTGCTAAGTTTACCAAAACTATATCTTGTGCTATAGCCAAGCCGCTATCTAGAATAATCAACTTTGTATTTGAATCTGGAAAAGTTCCTGCACAATTAAAAGCTGTGAAAGTTATTCAATTACACAAGAAAAGATTTTGCGACGCATGTGCAAATTATCGTCCTATTTCTATCTTACCTATTTTTAGTAAGATAATGGAAAAACTTGTAAATCAGCAAATTCTTGATTTCTTAGAATCCAAAAACCTTCTCAATCGAAATCAATTTGGCTTTAGGCGAAGAAGATGCACATCGGATGTAATGTTATGTTTTACTGATCAAATTCTAAAATCTTTTAATAACAGAGAATGTGTAATTAGTAGCTATATATAAATGATTATTGTCAGTCTTTACAGTATCTAACTCTAATTTTATATGCTGATGACACAAATTTGTTTTTTCTTCTTCTGACTTGAATGAATCTTACACAAAATTTAATTCTGATCTTCAAAGACTAAGCCACTGGTGTCAAATAAATAAATTAACAATTAAATGTAAAAAAAAACAGCTTACATTGTTTTCAAAAACCACCAGAACAGTTTTAAATTTGAACACTTATTAACTTTAGATGATAAAAATATTGTTGAAGTTGATAAAATACATGCAATGACTTCTTATGAAGCAGTTTCGCTTATAAAATTGTGTTTGTTCTTAATATTTCATGATAATAAGGTTAAAGTTTCAACAAATTGAAACTTTGACTAAAATGTTTACAGGCGAATTGCAAAAAGGAAATGGCTGCCTGTAGAAAAATTCTTAGCTTTCCAATTGATGTTCATTTATAGCTTTATGCCAACTTTCATGTAAGTTTCAGCATTTTTTCAGCGAACACGTCAGGCATTCGTGCTGCACTACACATTGGAGTCAGGCAATTAGCATTTGGGAAGGTGTGCCTGCAATGCATCGGAGCTCATAACTCCACTTTCAATGCACTTTGAAGACTAATTATTTTTGAAAATCATTGTCAGTCTGTAAATTCATACAGGTAGTGTTTATACCACATTGCCAGTTACACTTATCAATTAGAAAAATGTAATGGAAATTTGCATATTAAAATAAAAAAAGTTCATAGCTTCAACAGATTCAGGCTTGTGGTGTAAAATATTGTTAAGCCATTTACATAGAAACAATATCAACTTGTAAATAAGATTTCACAGCTTTCCTGCACATTTATGATTTGTTTTTTTACAAAAATTTTGCTTTAAGCTTCTGCAGTTTTTATGCAGTCAAGTCAAAGGCTCAAATCGCCTTAGTAATTGGCTCGGGACGCTTGAGATTTCCGAGCCACACATGCTCAGTAGCAAAAGGGTTAATTTCCTTGGCTGGGCTGTAACTGGAATTGTAGTGGTTTGCATTAAAGACTTGTCCCTCTTTTTTGATCGTTTTGATGGGTTTTATAGAACATGACTTCAGTATTTTCACAACAATTTGATAGAAAGCACGAATCTTTAACGTTAATTTAAAACAATTTGTTTAGTTTTTCTTAACAGCCAAGTTTATCATACAAAAAAAAAATAAATACTTTCACATCTACAGCAAACAAAACATCAACAAACTTTAATAAAAAAGAGATAATACTTGTTTGTTTCCTATTTGTACATATAAGTAACGGCTAGGATAAACGATAAGTTTTGACAATACTCCAGCTCATGACATGTTGATTGGTAGATCAACAATGTAACTATTGCGCCTGTCGACCGCCTTTTAGTACTTATGAACAGTTGCTTAGATATCTATTTTTGTGCAGTCAACACCTCTGACAATCAAGACAAACTTAAAAGTACTGGAAGTGGTATTTTTAATAGAAATATGACATTTTTGGAAAATAGCAAGTTTTTGCATAACAATAATTATTTCAAAATAACTTTGCATACATTATTTTTTTCTTTGTGAGTGAAACTAGTAACCCTTTAAATTTAATTGGAAAACTGACCTGATTTTACGTTATGACTTTTTTTTGTAGTATGGAACAACATCACATTAAATCTTCATGTTATTTGAAGTTTAAATAAAAGGAATTATTTGTTATAAGAGGTTCTACTGTGATATGAAACAACATTTCAAATCGCTTTTCAATAAAAATAAAGGTGCAATATAATAAGTGTATACGAAAATATTATGGGGTATTTTATAACCTTTTATAAATTCAATATTACCTGTACCAATTCAATATTACCTGTACCAAATATACAACTTCAAGGCTTCTCTAGTTTCCGCATACATATAATTGTCATCAGTTTCTTGTTGTAGAGCTTGGATCGTTTTTCGTGCCATTTTTATAAAACCTATTTGTAACTATTGTTGAATAAAACCATAAAATTCATATCATAACTTATTTTAAAATACAATACTTTTACAATCTAAAATACTATGTAAAATATTTTCGGCATTTGTAAATGTAAATGTAGTTCTTTAAAAACTCAAATTAAAACTTGTTCGTCAATAAACTTAGGGCTTTAAAGCAAACACTGCTAGTAATGAAACCTTTTAGCAGTGTCTGACACTGTCATGAGTTTCACATAATTATTTCTGCATCAAGAGACTCCAAATGAACAATTTTGTTGTCAACCATACCAAATATGCTGACTGTATTAACCCTTTTCGTTAAAGAGTCGGAATATCCTTTAATTTGAAAATATTTTCTATGACAGCTGTAAAATGGGAATTTAATAAATGTTAAAGACATGCTAAAATATAGGTTATGATAGACATAACCTAAATATTATTTGCAAGTTGAATTTGATTTCAGCTATCATATCTAACACAAAATAACTTCTTTATGGTTTTACGTTAACTAATATAACATCTACTAAACTAGAAATTCCCCTGTCATACAGCCCACGACCAAAGTGATATTGAAAAAAAAGAAAGGGTACGGATGGTTGGCAAATGCAATATTAGCAGTCAAATGGCACTGCTGTGCAATAGGATAACTGCAATGGTAGCTGTAATGCACTAGGTGTGAGGGTTATTATATACAACAAATAGCAATAATGAATAGAAAATATTATATGTTTATATCTCTTCCCCCTGCAATAGGAAAAATTCAATATTAGCCAATATTAGAAGTAAAATGCACTGATATTATTAGAATAACCAATATTATTAATATAGTAATAATATAAAACCGGTGCACAATTTTGTTTACATTTCAAAATGTCATAGCTAACAATATCACGAATTTGTGATATTTTTATAGATTTTTAGAAAATCTTTACTACGTAGTCATTGTTTTGTAGTCAACCAAACTTATAATTAATTATTTTAATAATCTCATTAGAACCGTTAAAAAAAATATCATCATCATTCCCTTCACTTACACTGCGTTAGATTTTTAGAAAATCTGTACTACGTAGTCATTGTTCTGTAGTTATCCAAACTTATAATTAATTATTGTAATAATCTCATATGAACCGTTAAAAATAACATCATCACTTTCTTTACTTACACTGCATTGAACATTAGTTAGAATACAAAAGTACTCAAACGTGTCGGCAAATGAAAATGAAAAAATTGAAATCGGCAAAATTGAAACGATTTCTGTACTCCTATGTTAATTGCCGAAACCTTCGGCAATTAACATTATTCATTTCATTAAGCATTTGAAATTACAAATTCAAAGTATATAGTGATCGATGTTGGGCAATCTGTTACTATTATTGTTTTTTCTAAATATTTCTGTTAAATATATTTTCTAAAAGTCTATATAAATATCACAACTACTTGATATTGTTTGCTATGACATTTTGAAATGTAAACAAACTTGTGCATTGGTTTTTTATTATTACTGTATTGCTATATTAATACTATTGGTTATTCTAACAATATCAGTGCATTTTACTTCTAATATTGCATTTCTCCTATTGCAGAGAGAAAGATATAAACATATAATCTCTTCCTTTCATTATTGCTGTTTGTTGTACATAATAACATCCACACCCAGTACATTACAGCTACCATTGCAGTTATCCTATTGCCCTGCAGTGCAATTTGACTGCTAATATTGCATTTCTCAATCATCAGCACCCTTTCTTTTTTCCAATATCGCTTTGGTCGTGGGCTGTAGAACAGGGGAATTTTTAGCGGGTAGTATTAGATGACATATAAGTCAGTGGAAAAATGAAACCCTCCTTTTTGGTACATTTTTGTAACTTTAGACAGATTTAACTTCGGGTTTAATTTTTGATACAGCCCTTAAGATGTAATTTTTAAGATACTGTAATTTTATGACTGGAATAAAGTAGAGGCAGTAACCTTTCAGGAATAGTATGTTAGGTAGAAAACTATGTTTGTGAAAGTGCGTAAATTCCTGATGGCTAAACAGACAGCTGGTGAAAGTGATCAAAAACTTTTTGCAGTGAGTTTTAGTAGATATGACTAGTCAACTAAAATGATGATTGGCTAAGCTTTGCTCTAATAGTTGCAGTTAATGGGTTAGGAGATACAAGAGTAAATTTAAACTCAATGATGAAAGCAGATTGCACATGGAGTATGTTAATTGAGGCATTGAGAGCTACTCAGATGGAATACAACTTGCACAAATTTGTTAAAGCCAAGAGTAGACATGTTGACTTGAGAAGTTAAATTAAGAAGAAAGTAGCAAAGGTGATTGGTACAACAGCCAAGCACAGTAGTCTAAGTATGACAATGAAATATATTATTCAGAAGGTAGTTAGTCTTTTTAAGTCGCTCTAGAGGCAGTGAAAATAATGATGATAGAAATGGTGTGCACGATTATGGCAGGTATGGAGCAACAATTTGAGAGTATAGTAAGGACAGAGAAAGTAGGCGCTGTATAAACAACAATAACATATATAACAGCGGAACAATAGCTGAGAGAGGTGTGTTTCTATACATGGAGAACAATGCGGACAATGTAGTGAATATGGAGTTTGCAACAATTTGAGGCTTTGTAGCCATATGTTAAAGAGAGGTCAAATGACTAAATTTATTGTGGGTAATGACGTAATCCAACCCGATACAACAAAAATAAAAATGGAAAAGCCAAGTATCTCATAGTACGTACAGCAACAGATTAGGGAGAAACCATAACATCAGCTATAATAAAAATGAGGGTCAAAATAGTCGTTGAGAGATATAGAGACAGAGAAAGCTCACACAATGTGAGAAAAAACAATCAAGATATGAGTAATGAGCGGTAAATAGGCTTTACAGCTAAGAGAAGTTTGGTAGTTGAGATAGTTAAGAGAAAGAGCTGTTATTATAGACAGAGGATTATGTATCATATCAGCAGTTACTAATTTTATATAGTATTTTGCTGCATATTTTAGTATGTACCACATCCATTTAAATTTTGAAGGCGTTGGCTATGGGATGTTAGCGTTAGAGGGTTACAAACGATTTCTATAATCTTCTAGGCAACATTTTTGTTCTACGGTTCTCGCTTTGGAATAAAATTAAAATTCATGGCAAGGGACCACTGTATTATAAAAATGCATCTGGAGGCCGAGGCTCATGAGTTGTCACCTCGGGCTCTGCGACTAAGTTAATTAACAACACAAAGAGCTGGTGTATAAAATATATATTACAGTGAGAGACAAAGTACAGTTTGCATACAGCTGATTCTTGGACAGGCTGAAAGTACTGTTCCTAGCTCAACAGTTTTGAATAGGTTCTATTCTCTAGTTATCTACTAAACTTGGCCTTTTGTATTTTTTGCACTTTTACCACTATATAAAATACTTGATAATGCTAAATGATTAAATAAATCACACTTATCATATGATAACTTGAGTGATAGTGACAGCATACTTACATGTAAATGAGCGTGAATAGTATATTCAAAAGTATACCGTATATCTGACATACATGATTTACCAAGGACATCAGAACTCAAGGGTGAACGGTATTAATAAATAGTTCAGCTTGTGCAGTTAAAAAAGAATATACCATATATGGTAAGAACGAGTAGTGTTATAAGAACAGCATAGCCTTGTAGTTATGCACACTTGTTAGCAAATTTCTGATCTGAATTTCAAAAGTTCAAAAGCGATATGATGGTAAGTTTTTGTGGCTAATACTAAATGGTTATGGTTGGACAGATGAACGAAAGACAAACATTGAACTTTATACAAATCAATTTGAAATTAGTAGAAACTCATTTAACGTGAAAACGACCAACAATTTAGTATAATTTATTGAGCCATTTATTTAGAAAGTATTTAACAGTAAATATAACGATGCATAAAACATGGCCTATAATTATTTATTAGTTACATTTATTCCTACAAATATAGTTATCTTTGGTATAAAAAATTATAAGCAAAAACTGCAAAAAGTTGCAAAACTTCCAAAAGAATCTCAAATGTAATGGCAATACCGCTACAGATAAGTTTCATGAACTACAAAATGCAGAGGATATAACAGTTTCTTATTGGCCAATAATTAACTTTTTGTAATAGAGAACCTTAGTAAAAACGTCTTTTTTTTAATTGGGAAACATAAAAAGGACATTTTTTATGCATTTGCAGTTATTGCTTAGTGTTTTTGTAACAGTTTATGTAACTAACCTTTTTTAAGTCACTTGAGCATTACATTAGCTAAGTGGCAGCATATTTGCTGTGGGAGTTATCTACCTAATAAATATGATTCAAAGTAAATTAACTCCTCAATGTTTGTTCAATATCTACATTGTATGCTGTTTTTTGCAAGTTAACATCAAATTTTTTTATTGGAAAAAGTTTGAACGTTTAGAATGTACATGAGAGTATGAATTTATCTAAAGAAAGTGTTAATTTATCTTCAGATTTGATTATGAGATTAACCAGTGGCTGGTGACTATAACTTTTGAATGCTCTTGGCAAGATTTTTTTACATTATTTAAAATTGTATTGCTTGACTAACTTAATTACTTGTCTCAAGTTGTTAGTGAAAATAAAAAGTTAACTATTTTTTGTGTTTTGGTGATGTACTGAGAATTGTTTTCTAAGCAGGTTTTTCAACACTGTCAGCATTGTTTATCGTAAAATGTAAATTTAAAAACTGACATATCTGTGTTACTGATGAAGTTATTTTCTTGGTCACCTTTTTACCAAAAGTTTGTGCACCAAATGCAGTGTCAACATTTTTAAATTTTTTTCACAGTTCCTAAATTATATAATTTTCGTCAATGTGCATTCTAAGAAACCCAATGTTTCAGGCGCAGTTCATTGGCTTATTTTTACAAGTATTTCTTAGAAAAAACTGATTACTCTCAATGCAATTAATTTATCAATTACTAATAATAATTATTTTATACATATACACTAATCTTAGCATATATACAAGTGTCATGGGTGTCCTTTAGAAGTATCTAAGAAAACATCTGAGTAATCTTCAAACTTGTTTTATCAACACAAATCTTTGTTGTTTTTGTCAAACAGATATTAAAGTGGACCCTCAACAAAGATTTATTCTGTGTGATGGCAGGTTCACAGAACATTCATAATTTTTAACGAAGAACTTGGTACTTTGACTGACAGCTTATTGTCCATCACTAGCTTGCACTGCTTTGAACACGAGGTCTAACGATTAACATGTCAGTAATCATACTACACTGATTAGTATGATTATACTTTAATTTGTAAATAAAATCAATTGAAGAGTGTTCACTATTTATGCCCAAAGCAAAACTAGGAAACCAAATAAATGGCCAACTAAAACAAAAAGGATCATTACCATCTGACTTAATCATAGCCAACAAGTAGAATGGTTGAAATTGCGAATAATCCAAAAATGTTGACTATTTTTCAAAAAATTTTCCTTTTAAAAACTTGGTATCAGACTTTATTTGCATTACTTTATGTGCTGATATGTTTGCTGATTAAAATTAGGTCTACGCGGGTGTCATTCTGCCTGATTTCATAAATATGCTTGTTGATGTTTGTTACACTGTATATGCAGAAGCTGTGAAAAATTTAAATTGATATTTGAAAAAACTAACAACGGTCTCATTGCCACCATCAGCAATATATTTGTTCATTTATTCTTACTTGTGATGGAATATAGCTTCTGAGCTAAAGTATTTATAAAATACAGGTCTCAGCACAAACTGCTAAAAGAATTATGGCTAACAAATTAACATGCAAAGCAATGTTTTTTTATAATAAGCAATGAAATGCAAAATACTATGTAAATTTGTAATAAATAACCTCACAAAAAGGGGATCATTTTCATTTAGAATAGATATACACTACGAGCTGATTGCATTATCAATCAACTAATCAAAGACTAAAGAAATGACTACAGAAGTGACCAGAGCAGTTTTATCCCAGTCTCACACCATAATCATTAAGTTTATAATAATAATTTATTCAGCCAAATGCCTATATCCTAATATTGTCATTGTTTACATGCACTTATTTGAAATTTGAAACAAACATTAACTCCGCCATCTGTAATAAATTCAACAAAATTCTACTTACTCTCCCAACAAAGGCGATAAATAATTCAACTTAGGTGTTTATTTTTAGGTAAGGCTTTTGCTGTACTACACAAAAAGCAGGCACACTTCTAATTTCTGGTTACTCTCATCACAGACTCAGTGAAGTGGTTTGATTCGCTCCTCCACATTATCCCTCCCCTGCCACCAGCACCATACAATCCATTTAGCAATGAGTGATGACAGGCTTTGTACCACCAGCCACCCAAAGTGCAGTCATGATGAAATGCCTTGAAATGTGATACCTTTTCAACTTGAAATGGTAGAAGTAACTATATAAACTCAGAAAGAAAAATAATTTATGATATCTAAATGATACGTTACCTCCAATTTCCTTTTTACTGCATTAAACATGAGTCTATATAAATACTTCAGTATCATCCATTATACTAGTTATAATATTATTGTATTTTTCACTGTCTAAGTTCATACTTTAAATTCACAGAAAGGATTGTACACTAAAAGTCAAAAAGGGTGAAAAAGTCAACATGGTTTTCTTTCAGCTTTATTAAAAAGAGCACAAGATTGAAAATATTTAAAATAGTTGAAAAACAATCACTAAACAAAGAATACAATGACAAAACAATAAAACTTTTGTAGTTCCAGCTAATAGTGATATGATTGTGAAAAAAAGTTTCTTAACGTTTCACCATGTAGTATGAGCACATTTTACTAGAGTGATTTTGAACCTTCTGGAAACTCTTCTAGATAAATAAGAACCGTGAACACACTAGTAGACTAATATAAACAAGTTGAATTCATTACAAATATTGTTGACAGACATTGGTTTTTTTATGGCAATCATTATTCCTAAATTAATTTTGCATCATTTAGTGCAATATATGTTGTTACAGGATTCTATTATTTTGGAATCTTTAACCTTTACTTCAGCTCAAAGATTTTACTGCGGCTCAGCAAACACACTCTTTCAAATCTAAAAAATGAGATTCCAGTTTTACGCTGTTATTCAGCTTTCTGGTATTTTGCTGACTGAGTTCATGACCCAAATTCAAGTTTTTGAGATCATAAACAAAGTTACATCAGTGAGAAAGAATTCAGTAAAGCAGATTCATTCGTGTAGAGCCATCGGTAGAGCAGAGTTTAGTATCAGCTAAACGGTTAATTACAATCTTTCAAAACTTGCAATTGTAAAGGTAATTATTCAAATACTTTTCAAATGTTTATTGATAACAATTTAGCTGAATGACAGTGATAAAAGATGTTTATGAATAACACCCAATCTCAAATGCAGTAAAAACATTAACAAATAACTGATAAATCTCTAGCTAAACTCCATACCTTTATAATACTGAGCACAGTTGCCTCCATCGGTGTCTTGATCACGATCAGGGGTGCTGAATTTCATACTGTTATTGTAGTACAAACCAGAGCAATCTAAACTTCCATGATAGCCATCATTACTAAACTGTTAATAAAGAGATGCCTAAGTTGTATAATAAATAATATGAACAATATATTGGAAATTTCTGTTACTCTTTTAAGTTATGACAAACCAAAGAACTGTTTCAGATTAACATACTTGATTTGAGCTGCACTTTAGTTATGCAATTCAGTCAATACATAGTTGCAGTATAAACAGTATAGACGATAAGAAAGAAGGTATGTTATGTACATTCTTCTTATGACTATCAGCAATTAAACTTCTAATGCTTTAGTTTAAATTTGCATAACTGTGAAAAATATTTAATCGAAATTCACCGAAAAATGCTAAATATTTTACAGCTTTGCAATATAAACAATCCTTACATACAGTAACAGAAAATCAAGGCTTTTTGGAAAAATCATGATCACGCAAAACTGTTAAAGTGTTTGGTTTTAGGATGAGTTAACCCTTCGAGTCCTGTCCCTCCTTGTCAATGCATGTCTGTCACTCTGAATAATTTGACTAACAATTCAAAGTATTTGAACTTTTATTACCTTTGTCTGCATGCGCTCATATTACGATGATTTTTAAATAAAGATTACTAAAAAGTTTATCTAAAAGGCAAAACTTGGGAAAAATGATTTAGTTAACATCCGTCCGGGCTATAAGCTGTATTGACAATAAAATGTTTCATATTATGTATATTAATTCTGTTTGAGGCTGCTAAAGAAGCTATTAAAGTTTTCAATTACTTCAAAATAAATTCAGAAAACCTTTTTAAAATGTTCTTAAAAACTGCTAAATCTATACACTTTTGAACTAATAACAATCCCAAACTACAGCAGCAGATTATCAGGCAAATTTTGTAAGAACTTTGATCAGCCAATAATTCTAATGCATGTGATACCAAAATTGGTTTTGCCATTAACTTTGAGAGCATGTTGCATGTTTTTACTCTGCAAATTAAAACTAAGTATTTTTAATATTAAGCTCTTTCTTCTAAAAATCTTTAACAAAGTTATATTAAACAACGTAACTTTTGCATTTATTGATGTTGAAAATATCATTCACAGAAAGCACCTGGTAAACTAATTTGAATTGGCAGCAAGTATTAATTTAAACCAAACTTTAAACTTGTTTTGGCAGTTTCTTAAACAAAAACAACTCTGTAGGCAAACTATTCAGAATGCAACTCTTCATCAATTAGCTCACAGTACATAACTTTAGTGAATCTTTTTTGCAGAAAGAAATTATAAACCCACACAGGAAGTTTTTTAACAATGGCTACACAACTGTTCTCTTTTCTTGATTATTGCTAGCCATTTCATTTTTTTTGAAAATATAACAGTGTTAGTGCAGATCATTAACATTATTAACAGATTGTTAAAATTTGAAAAAATACAATTAAAATAGGTGTTTCCACAAGAAGTCATTGCCTATTAAAGGCTTAAAAATCAGTGTTTTTAGTAAAACTATTTGTCAGAATAAAATTGTTAGTTCTTTGGAAAAAGTTTGGAATGATTATAAAACTGCATAAACTTTCGAATAGTTTCAAGTTGTTTTGTTTTTTTTTTGTTTATTTACCGTGTTCAAAAATTCTACAAATGAAATAAATGATTCATATTTTCTAGAACTGCATATATAAGTACCTACAATTAACCTATACCCATTTGCTGAACCGCTTATATAAAAACTTTGCCAGATTCCAGACTTTGCCGTTCCATTGGCAGCTCCAAGGAAAATGAAAAGTTTGGAGTTTGATCTGGTCAAAGCGTGGATTTTATCTAAACCCAAAAAAAGTAAATGATTTATATTAAAAAGGAGACCAAAACAGTGTTTTTTAAAAATTATTTAATACTCTTCGTGTTACTTTCAAGCTGGTAAACTAATCTATTTATTGCAGGCTTTTGTATCACAACCTCATCATGCATTTTAGTCATCAAAAGATTTGAATACAGAAGATAAGCCAATTTTTATTAAAGCTACAAAACAATGTCGCAATACTTTTACCAATTTGTACTTTTAAAAAAGCTAAACAATAAGTTACATTTTGACCGTAAAAAATTTCTGAACATTCAGGTTTAGAGTACGTTTTGATTAATAAATTATAAAAGAGACAATTTTATTTTCAATCAGAATATTTTATATCTAATTTAGACAAAACAGCATAGGGAACATGATAGAATACTAAACCATGGGAGGTAATTATGGTGAGTTCTCAAGCAGATGATGATAGTTTTTTAGGAACTTATTAACATATCCTGTTGAGATAAAGTGAAATAATAATAGTAAAAATAATAATAGCTAAACTCAAGAATTTTCATTATATATTTACAAAATTGAATTACTTCCTATTACATAGGAAAAAAGTTACATAATTATCAGTTTAAATTTAAGCGATCATGGTGAGATTTTTGAATGGGAATTCAAATGCAAGATTATTTGAGATTAGACCCCTGATGCCTTTAACGACTTACCTAGCCAATATTCTCCATTCGTTGCACCAAATCCAGTCCGGTAATCTTTTCAATTTCTGAAAAAGTCAAAAGATCAATTGAACCTCATCTGAAATGCGGTCCACCCATAGCCATCAAAAAAGTCACACCAGACAGGAAATGGTTCACAATATGTATGAGGTGGGTTGACAGGATAAACTCCAGAGCGTCTATTTTCTTGGTCGTACCAATCTTGGCAATCTGTATTAACAATTACTGATACATTTTTTTGCAGATTATTCAGAATACTTTAAAGGGAAATTCTAGAAACTTGAAAATACTTACAACACATATTGTAATTCTGAAGTGGTTTTTCTTTATTACTTTGTTGTTAAATGTTCTTATACATACTAAATAGAAAACTGATATTTATCGATATTTATTGATTCATTGATAAAGAGATTTAACCCTTTTAATGCCATCCATGTCCAAATTTAGCTTTCAGCCAACTACCAGTCATTTTACTAAAATTGCCAAAATGGCTGCACAGAACAAAAAATTTATTACATTTTCAAGCCGTAACTAGAACATTTTTGTTATATATTAAATGTTTCCAACATGTTAACAAACAGAACTCTCAAAAAGTTGATGTAATCATACTATGTGCACAGCTACGAACACTCTGAAGCTATATCGATCATCTGAAGTATTGGTAAATCTTACAAAACTATTAATTTTACCAAAAGAAACCCGGTGCTGTTACTCTCAGTGTTTGAGTATTTAATTACTTTTGATTATGAACTGTCTACAATATCATAAACACAACCTATTCGGATTCTTACACAGGAGGTACTTGTGGAAGCCATAGTACATCTAAAAGTAGACTGTCAGCAAAAAGTTCTTTTAGAGAACTATTTGGACAACGCTCTCACATCCTAAAAAACAAATGATCGTTGGTTACAATTACAAAAATCATTAATATATAGTTACTGCAAATCAATGGTTATTTTTGTGAACATTAGTCTTTGGGAGCCGATCAAAAAATTGCCCAAAATTCGGGTATGTCAAGAAAAGGGTTAAATTTTGGTATCACCAAAATTGTAAAGAATCTTTTTCCTGTTTAGATTGTTTTAAAAATTAATTATTTTTGATCAGAATTCAAAATTTTAAATAAACCTCCAATGAAAGATACATAATGCAATTGAAAATATTTGAATGAATACTCAAATACATGCAAAATTGGTCAATTTATAAATTTCTCATCAATTTATTAAAGTGAAAAGTATGTTTTTGTAAAGATAAAATATTTATATAGAATCCCTTTTTAAAGCATTTGCATTACAAAGACACTAGATTTATTCTGTGGCAGATGCTTGCTCAAATTTGTACATGGTGCCATGGTTACAACGTTCCATGGTTACTCAGGTTTGGTTGTAGTATGTTTTACTTGAAATCATATACTATCATGATTTACCTTTTGGTGCCGGCATCTCAGTAGTCACAGGTGGGTCAGTTGTTAGTTCTGCCAAAGTCACTTCTTTCATCGTGCTTTGGTTAGACAAAACTTGGTTGGTCACATATTGAACACCAATTTGATCTTTTAAGCAGTCAGTCAAACTGCCAAGCAATTTGTCGTGAGCTACTTTGCTGATTTGTAAATTAACTGGAAATGTGCTTTCATCGTCAATTCCACGATTGAGGGTTAGCATTGTCGGACACTCGCTCCTCAAACGTTGAAGAGTAGCAAGATTGTTTTGTCATAAACGAAGCAACTCTTGTTGGTTACCATTTTCGCTAATGATATGTTGATCAGAAATGGAAGTAAGAAGTACAAGCAGAGGTACAAGTCTCAAGAGCAGAGCCATTGCATGAGGTTTGACACTTAATCAAGGCACTAGCACTGAACGCTATTTTTATAGGCTGTTGGTTAGACTGCGCCCACTTTTTTATAAATTAGGTACTGAGTACTAATTTATCTATGGATTGAAGGGATCTTAAATGCCAAGTATTTATTACAACCTCATGCTAAGTTCATTTAAGTATAGCATACCTACCATAAGTTAAAAGACAGACTGGTTGAAATTTCCAAATTGTGTTTCAGCGCATCAACAACGAAAATTAATAGTGAGGCACCGGTTAAACCATGCAATTGACTTTTATGAATCAACCACAATAATAACTGTTTGTAATAGCTTAGATGTAGTTTGAATGAATATATAACTCTTTATTTTATGGGATATCAATTATGATCAAATAATTAAACAGACACAGCCATACCTTCTGCAAATCATTCACAAATTACTTCTACGAGTTCTGCATCACACGAACAAAATTTTAAAAAGCCAAATAAACTGAAAGAAAAAAAAACGAAGGAGCAGTTAAAGGAAAGTAGTACGCGTGTCTTTTTATTCATAATAAAAGGAGCAAATCTTGTAGATATGAACATATATTTATATATATTTATATATATACTTATATATATAAATATATATAAATATATATATATATATATATATATATATATATTTGTGGTGTTATTGACAAACAGATTGTTCCACTGCATGGTGTATTTTTTGAATGTGCTTAAAAAGCTCAAGAAACCATCCAGGGAGCACTAATATTTTGTGAGCCTCTATTAAGAGAAGAGTTTGCAATCATTGAGTTAGAAGGATTTAGCTGCGCAGGCACTTTTTAGATAACCTTATCTACTATATAAACGGCAATCGTTGTGTGTGTGTGTGTGCGTGTGCGTGTGCGTGTGTGTGTGCATGTGCGTGTGCGTGTGCGTGTGCGTGTGTGTGCATGTGCGTGTGTGTGTGATTGAGTGTCCGCGTTATAGAGTACCGTACTTTTCGGACTATTACCCGCTACTAGATATCTTGGGCGCATTAACGGGAATCTCCGGTTACTACACGCCTCTATTATACATAACCTAATCATCATCGTTTTTACACGGAACACGTCATATCTGGTTAGCGCGCCTCTTTACGGCACCCAACGACATTGGTGCGTTCGGAACAGCAAAATTCAGCCGCGTAAAAAAGCACCGTTCTGAGTTCGGCAGCCTATACAGCTATACAAATGTACTAATCATTAAATAAAATAAATTAATGAATAGTAATTTACATGCGATTAATATTTACTGCCAACGCGTACCGAGAAGGTCACATGAACGTTGATTTCTTGCGGTCACGGGAAAACGCAGTTCTCACCCACTACATTTCTACATAAAAAAGGTAGGTATTTCTTAATCAATGTTGTATTGTCTATGAATTGCCACACTTCCACTACATAAACCTTTTACTTGCGTCCGGGTACAAATTTAGCTATCGGCCTACTGCCAGCCATTTTGCCGATATTGCTTAATATGTATACGATATTTTTTCAATTTCAAACTCCATCTATACTGTTTGTTTTTGGTTATATATTTCATTTTGCCAACATGTTAACAAGCACTGCTATACAAAAAAAATCGTTGTATCTATATTTTGTGCATTTTAATTATCTGTCATGTGTCATCAACATAAGTAGTTATTTGTTTTTTAACTCTGACGCATTTAATGAACTCGCACAAAAAATCTTCGTTTTTAAGTTAGAAATTCTCGAACGAAGTTTTAAAATTAAATTTTAGGCTAATTTTATAGAGAAATATTTGGACAACATTGTCACTACTATAAACGTCTTAAAGACCGTTGGTTATGTTATCAACGAATAATAAAATTCACTTACTAGCAATTGCTGTTAAAATTGCAAAATGTGTCTACGGCGGTCGACCATAGAAAACGCATAAATGAGTCTACTTCAGTGAAAGGGTTGGAAACGTTGGATTTGCCACTGTTTGTGATAGTAAACATGTTCACTTCGTTCTGAGTTACTTTTATTCTTTTCCAGCTTCGAGTACAACAGCTACTACAGAACTTGCACGGGTACTGCTACTGCGTTTTACCTACTAAATTTCTACATCGAAAAGGTTAGTATTGTTGTATGTTATTGTTATTTACTATGTTATTGCTATTGCTATTTTAATTATATGTGTAATCACAAAAATCTGAATCAGCTATGTCATCAACATAAGTAATTGTTTTCTAACTCGATGGCATTTTCAAAACTTGGTTGACACAAAAAACACAAAAATGGTTGTTTTTAACCACTTCGGCTACAATTGCATAATCCAATTTCGCGTTCAGGTACAATTAAATCATGATGCTCTACAGATTATGACATGGGTCAACAAAAGTCATGTTAACCGTAGAAGCACTCACATTTTTACTTAGAACACCTATACTTTTGGAAAGCAAAGAAAATTCTGTATCTGATCGTATTATCTTTATTTCCAAAATTAAAAATAATAAATATTGAAAGTAGCATGAAATAGCGGTTTTATTAAAATTCGTGTTCTATGAACATTTTTGACTAATAAGGGTAGCATGAAAATGTATAAAACTATATATAATAACAAACAATTAAAACATACTGTGTATACAATGCAATCTACAGTCTCTTCCATAGCTGTTAACTTATCTTCGTCACCACTCTACTGGAAGTCTGCCATTTCTATCGCTGAATTGAAGCCTATAGCATCAACTACTAACTACTACGCGTTGTTACTAACTGATCTAGATGTTGAACTTTGAACCCAAATTACTCGAAATTCTTTCATTTGACCATAGCTGTTTGATGTCCGATGTCTGCAAACATGTCTGAAGGTCATGCTTAGCTTTGTAGATAGAGTGTAACTGTAAACAGGCTCTAATTATATATGGGTGAGTATTGCAACTACGCAAAGCCTAAAAACTGGCTAATGAACTTGAGAAGAATATACTCGAAGCCGCTATAGCGGTGCATGCACCCGAAGTGGTTGAGTTGGAAATTCTCAAACAAAGATTTAAAATTAAATTTCAGGCTAATTTTATAGAGAAATCTTTGGACAACACTGTCACTTCATACAAGTTTTAAAAATCGTTGGTTATGTTATCAACGAATAATAAAATTCAGTTACTAGCAATTGCTGGGAAAGTCACAAAAATGTGTCTATGGCGGTCGACCATAGAAAACGCATGAGGGAGTCTACTTCAGTGAAGGGGTTGAAAACGTTGGATTTGCCACTGTTTGTGATAATAAACATGTTCATTTCCTTCCGCAGCTGAGTTACTTTTATTTTTTTTTCCAGCTACGAGAACTACAGAAACTACAGAACTTGCACGGCACTCCGAGCCTGGCGATAGGCAGCGGTGAGAAGAAAACGAGCAGCGTATATTACACAAAGCACACCATCTCATTCAATGTTAGAAATGCTTGAAGCAGTCCAATGCCTTCCAAAAAGCTTATTGCCCAAACGCAAAAACAGATTGATTCCCGTAGAGAGAGAACGAATTTGCGAAGCAGCAGCAAGACGAGCAGAAACTGCAGAGCAAACGCAGCTACGCCCACAACAAAACGGAGCTGCAGCTGCTAGAAGAGCAGAAACCGCCGAACAAACACGGGTACATCGAGAGCAGGCCGGAATAGATGCTGCAGCTGCTAGGAGTGCAGAGACTACTAGACCGACCCCAGCAGTAACTCAAACGGCTCAGAGCAGCCGCTACATCAGCCAGACGTGCAGAAACCTCCGAGCGGATTCAGCGGCGACAAGAACATGATGCACTAGCTACAACAGCTGCTCACCGAGCTGAATTTTCGGAGCGGATGAAACGGCGACAACAGCGAGATGCACTAACTACAGCAGCTGCTACAAGGCGCCGTGTATGAACAGAAAACTTCGCACTTGACTACAGTCGTGCAACACAGTATTGGGTTGAATTTTTTTATGGGACGAATGTCCAAAAATGCTCCAGATGTGACGCCTTACGTTGAAAAGGCGAGAGGCCATATATGTAGTTTATATAGTAGATTTTATTGATAATAAATTTTATCAACAACCGCATTACTGCTGCACAGTTTGTATATACCATGTCAAAACACAGGCTATAGACGAAGAACTGGTGAGTCATGATTAGTGTTTCAAGCATGCAGAAGCTTCAATTCAATAAAAGCTGGCGATAGCTAAGCAGTGCAACAGCAAAATATTTTCTAGAATTTCTTAAAATATGTAAAACTTTTCCATACTGCCAGTTTGAAGAGCGTCAATTTGCCTAGCCATGTCAATTTCATTATCAGTTCTGTGTACAAAATTAGGACAATGCTGATTTGAGTAGTTCGAGACTGATGCATTGTAGACTAGCTGTAAAACACATTGCATATCTCCAATGGGCTCTCCAACATTATTGACATGTACAACTGCATATGTGTATGCAGTCAGATCAGCACAAAAATTTCAGTAGATTGCATATTTGGAGTTGTTTTACGGTATGAAAGACAACTCTCAATAAAACTATTGCTTTACGTAAATCTGTTCCCGAACACGGGTAATGCAGCTAGTAACCTTATAACATAGAGATTTATGTTATAATTTTATAACATAAATTGAAGAAACAAAGGCGTTTAAAAGTCAAATATTCTAAAATATTTATTACAATATATCATGTAACTCAAGAGTTAAGGAGGCTAAATCATTAGTTTTTGAATAACCCGCCATAGGATACTTGCTCGCTTCAGCTGAGCCAACATTTTTCTTTAGGCCATGTATGTCTATAATTTTAACAGTTTGTCTTTGCCTATAATCTAGCTATCGAGTTATCTATAATCGAGTTATCTAATGCAATTTATCATTGCGTGTGAACAGACTAAACAAATCCTTTTCATTTAAACATGTGTTCGAGCTATCGAAGGGCAAGTTATCTTAGTTTGTCTGCAAATACCAGCAAACTGGATGCACTAGTTTAGCATTTCAAATATTAAAATTCCTAAAAAAAGGGCTTTTGGAGATAATTGTGGGTTAATGCCAACGCATAACTACTAGGGAGCCAGGCTGCTTCACTAACTACTAAAAATGACTCTAGGTCCAACACATTGCCAATATATAGGGCCTACTGAGATAATGTGTTCCTTGACAAAATGACAACATTTGAATGAAGATAAACAAGAAATGAAACAATAATGATATTAGGTTTTATGTAATAAATATTCAGCCCACTGCAACTAAAGTACAGCTCACATCATTGTTCTTTCACAGTCTATGTTCATAAAATGAATAAGCTGTTCAGATTCACTTGCGGAGGTTGAACCTATACCCGTCAGTCAAATAACTGGTCAGCTATAATTCCTGGCCGCTTGAATTGCAGTTCTAGGCAGGTTTAAGTAATAATTTAATGATTAATATTAAATATTTTGGCATTGAAATGTTTAGCAGTGAAAATTTTGTTAAAGACAGAATGAATTGAAGTTTAGCGAAAAAGCTAAATGATCAGTTATAAAGAACTTTTAACTTGAAGTTAATTAATATGCTAATGGCGAAAGTATGACAGGCAACATAAGAAGGTAGGATCATTTTCATGTGAATAGAAAAAGGCTAATATGCATTTTTAAATTAGATTAAATGAAATCTCAATTATTCTTCTAATGATGACAAGCTGGCCACATATGAATGAGCTTTCAACATAGGCTTTTACTTGTGTGATTGATGAGCAGCTGACAGGCGACATGTCAAGTTCTTATCATAGTTATGTAAATAGAAAATGACTGATAGACTGTTTCAAACGCCCAGCTGACGCCAGGCTGACGGAAATTCAACCAAACATTGACGTTAATCATGCAATGGGGTTAACTTACTTATAACATATTGTTGACAAAAATTAACAGCTTATGCCAGTCATGAATTGTGGTAATAAAGTCAGTTGGTCATATTAAAAGCAAACATTAAAGTTTGACTTTTGGAGTTTTATGTCAGTGTACATTTGTGTTTTAGCATACTTGTTTGGCTTTAATAAGTTCTATATATATCCTGTGTGTTAGTAACAGTGAGCAAAATGACTATTTAACAAGAAAAACTTACACCACATCAAACAGCATCTATGTCAGAACCAAAGCACATACTGTTCCCAAATCCTTGATTTTTTTAAACGATGGATTTCTAGACATTACTGACTTATTGATTGCAAATAATGTGATACACAGCTGTTGCAAGGCAGAATGTAATTACAAGTTTGTGGCTAAAGCCAAAAACCTTAGTGTTACAGACATCCTGCAACTTCTACCACAAATTGAAGCTGATGATTCTGCAATAAAGCATCTTGATGAACTTGAAAAACACACTCAGCAAGTCAAACTAACATACCTCAGAAACCCCACAAAAAGTCATTGCTGAATGTTAGAGTACAAAAATCAACATAAAAACCAACCGCTTATAAAACTTCTGTTAAGACCACTACTAAACACAAATTATGTCATCGGTGTGACAAAAAACCTCATTCTAAAGACAATTTCTAAAGAAAGACCCAATCTGCAGATGTTGTAATTACAGAGTTTATTTTGAGAAAACATGCTTTTAAAAAAATCTCACAAATCCAAAACTAACAAACATCAAAATTTAAAAGATGCAGATATTTGTGACGCCTATGAAGGCCCAGACATTATCGGATCCAAAGGAGCTGTCAATGCCAACTATCAACCACATGACCTGTTTACTTTTGTCAAGTTCTTTTTTCAAGCAACTGGATAATTTAAACCTCAAATTTTCAAAAGTAAAGTTTACTGGCGAGCAATGGTTTCATGCATGCCATTGCCAATCTTGTTTCACGTCAGACTTAATAAACAACATTTTGAGCCAACTGACATTTTCCTTGAAAGTATATCAGGCCACCAAACTAGAACATTGCAGATATTTTTATAGCATAGTGATATCAAACAAAATGCACAATGAACGTAGGTTCTACATCATCAAAGCTGGGTCTGAGCTTATTCTTGGTATGTGATAACATCTGGTTCACAATAAGTAGGTTATTTAATGTGTTTTATATTGGTAACTCGGCTTCCACATGTATACTGCGCATGGTCTCAGTGCAGAGTGTACTGTTTATCTCAGGTAATTAAATGCAGTCTACATCTAAAACTAATCCAATGTCAACTATATAAATCTACAAAATAATTGGAAATAAATATCTAGTTTTTGTTAGAAAAACTAGATATTCAACGGAGAGACTTAAAAGCCATCTTTAAATACACTTCTGACAGTATAGTCAGATAATCTGATAGAGTAATGTCTCTAAAGCTATCTTCAAAAACAAAGCCTACGCACATCTACCCTTAGCTGTGCTGCATAGTATTTACCTCAACTGCAACAAAAACAATGTGGAATGGAATACGGGAAGAAATCATCAGAGTCATTCTGAAACTACCGCTCGGGCAAACATTCTGGTTACAGTTTTCAAAAGGAATATGAGCCTTCTTCAATGTCTTGACTCTAAAAAACCCAACAGACACTACATTAAAAATGTACACTACAATTAATTTAGCAAAGACACTCAGCACAGATTTAAGACAAGTCAATATTTTTCTAATCTCAATGCAAATTCCAAACACTTTGACCATGCATCTCTACAAAGACAGTCAATTTTTCAAGGCTTGAAACAACCCTTTATAAATAATTTTTCTTATGTTTTCCATTTGAACTCTGTTGCTACTGAAATGTTTGATAAACTTATGATTGAAACACTTGATGGTATATCTGGCACATTCAACGCACAGATAAGATCAAAGTGCAAGGGTCAGCTAAAAAATGTATTGATATCCATTTACTAGAAACTGCTACAAATCCCAACTAGCTGGTTTTAAATTGAATCTAGACAAATGTTTGATCAAGCAACAATGGAATGAATACTTCAGAAAGATCAACTCACTTCAAAGTGTCAGTTCCTGTTCTAGGAAAAAGGTATTGCTGTATGACTAAATAGGCAGACAAAGTGGAACTACAAATTTTTTAGAAATCGTCACAATTCGGTGTAGATTCATCTTAAACCTGTCCAAAACGCACATTTAATTTGAAACTTGCTAAAATGGATGAACACTTCGTCTGAGCAACCGATGTGCAGAAAGACTTCAGCACCATCAAGCAAGGCACTACCTCTGCTAACGAGTTGGTGCACTTAAATCCTAACAAACCAGTCATCGTTGAAATAGTTGCACCTCTGAAAGGACTTAGAGAAGTTCTCATTTAAAATGTAAAACATGTTGAAATCAGTGGCAAATTTCTTACCAAAACAGAACCTTACTATGCCAAAAAGCAGGGACCACTACTAGCTGTCTATTTGCATGAGGAAAACTTCCCAGATACACATTTGGACATCCCATCACGTTTCACACTGATTAAAAATCTCAGAAAAAAAATGTGTAGGGATCTATCAGCTTAGCACCTTCCCATCTCAAACAGACGCTACTACGTTTGGTCCACGATGACATACATATCAAGCATGTTTTAACACAACATGTTTTCCTAGCTTATCTACTTTCATGCCTTCTGAAGCAAGGAAAAAACTAGAAGACACCTAGACTGGATGTCACAATAGCACAGTTGTTAAAAATTGCACTACATGTCCAGAAACTCTTCAAGCGCAAACTCAATCATACCAAAACCTCCATGCACTCATTCGTTATATCATGTTTAGATGGCCTAAAATAATGGAAGAGCTGCAATAAATCTTGGACAATATTATTGTTTTGCATGCAAGCTCACCATACCTGCTGTTGTTTTTACGCAAATGAGCAAAATAGTTCTAACTGCCAACATGCAAGCCGAAACACTTGCGCATTTACAAAACGGTCATCAATGTTTAATATCCACACTACGCAGAGTTCCACAGAAGCTGTGTGTAAACTGCAAGCCATGTAATTGGCAAACTATGATAGCTGCAAGCTATGAAAGCTTCAAGCAATGTAGAGAGCAAATTATGTAAGGCTAAGCTATGTAAGGCGCATTATATTGTACAATCTATATAAGGCGTAAGCTATGTAAGGTAGAAGCTGGGTAATGCAAAAACTTGGACTGCTGTCAGCTATGTATCCTGCAAGCTATGTATGTTGTAAGCAATGCCGTTGTAAAACCTGTACAATGTAAGCTATGTAAGAAGTAAGCTATGTGGGATGTGAGCTATGTAAGTTCTAAGCTATGTAAGTGGTAGGCTTTGTAAGCTGTAAACTATGTAAGGTGTAAACTATGTAAGGTGTAAGCTATGTAAGCTGTAGGCTGCGTAGTTTGTAGGCTATGTAAGCTGTAGGCTAGGTATGTTGTATTCAAAGTGAGTTGATATATGTGTTGTTTGCTAAGTAAGCTAATAACCTTTTCACTGCCGCATGTGCATTTATGCAAAATCTGTGGTTGACTGCATTATGCACATTTTGCGAATTTTCTAGCAACCGCATAGTAACTTAATTTTATTAACCGTTGACCAGACAAACCACGGTCTTCAGTACTTTATGGTATTGGCAGTGTCTTTCAAGAAATTTTCATAAAATTTGCTTAGTCACAAAGCAATTTTATATCTTTGTGGGGAAATTTTCGACTCGAAAACACATGTTTTTTCTGGCGTTCAGACTATTTCGTGCTATTATGGCTTTCGCAAGTATACCTACTTCTCAAATTAGAAAACAAAGAATAACATGTTGATAAATTATAGCTAATTCATATTCACAGATAATATAAGTGCCAGCACTGATTCTAATGGTGGTGAAAATTATGGTTTTGTGAGAGTGAGGAACGTTGGAAAAATTGTTTTAGCTTTTTAGCAACTGTAGCTTTACATATCTTTAGCAATGCATAAATGTAGACACGTTTGAATTTTTTGCATTGCACCATCTTTTAACACGTTAGAAAAATTCGTTATGTAACAAAAATATTTTAGAGTTTGAAACTGAAAAAATGTTGTATACATTTTAAAAAGCAAAATTGGCAAATTCTAGGAAAATTGCTGGCAGTAGGCTGATGCCAACTTTGTACACGGAAGGCAGTAAAGTGGTTAATGTTGTGTAAGCTACATAGGCTATATTTGCTAGGTAAGCTAGGCAAGCAATGGGCCACATAAGCTGTAAGCTACTAAAGCCGTACTTTTTTAGTTATATGAACACTACAATTACAAGGAGTCCCTGTTGTAGTCTACCTCTACTGAACAAAAACTAATATACTCTGAAAAAATTAGAAAATGTTCATCAGCTTGATTAAGTGTGCATGCACAGTGTAAAAAGTGCATGCATATGCAAAAATAAATGATTATACAATAATGACTCGATGATAGAAAATTTTTATTCTAGCAGTGATCCCTTTTCATCTAAGGTTGATTATAAAAAGTAATTAATTGTAATGAACAGTTAATACAGAATAAATACTTTGCAATAAAACAACAGCAATGTTAAGTTTTTATGTAATTATATAACGCCTTCTACTGCATCTGCAGCATAGCGCGTCTCATAAAAATCTCACACTAACTTTTGATAAAATTAGGCGGCTGTTCAGGCTCACTTGCAGACATTTTACTTGTCAGTTAAATTATTTGCCGGCTCTATTTCTGCTTCAAGCACTCTTGGGTAGCATAAAATACTAATTTATTAGTGTAATTTAAACATTTTGCAGAATAAATGATTAGACTTCGAGCAGTTCAGATACATACTTATGACACTAAATGTGTTAAACTTTGATCAAAAAGCAAAAATGATCCGTTATAACTAACTTTCACAGGAACCTAATGATTATATGAGTGGTGAAACTGTGACAGGCCACACGAGCAGGCATGACTATTCCATTTTAATATAGAATGGCTAGTATTCACTTTTAAATTAGCTTACATGAACTATTAATATTCCTCTAATTATGACAAGCAGGTCTGCTACAAAAGAGCTTTTGGCAGAGAGATTTGCCTTTGAAACTGCCGAGCAGATGACAGGTCACATTTCAAGGTTTTATCATTTTCATGTATGTATAGACCATGATTGATAGACAGTATCAAATGCCCAGCTGACAGAAATTCAACCTAGGGTTGACCTGAATCTTTGGATGTGGTTAAATCATTTACAATGTACTCAAACAAACAGCTTGTGGCAGTTTTATTAATATTTATAACAACTTCAGTTGATCAAATTTAAAACATGCATTGCAATTTAATTCTTGACATTATGTTTCATGAAGTAACAAGTGACATTAATTTTCATTAAGTTGTCTCATGCTCTAACAAATTTTAGATGTATCTTGTTTGCTAAGCACAAATAGCACGATGACTATTTAAAATAGGAACAGCAAAAAGTAACGTGTTTTAACTGTTAATTGTTGGGACATATGATTATTAAAGTGATTTTCGCCTGATTGTGCAAAAACAACTTTTAGAAAACGCGATTAACTGTGTACTTATTTGATCTTTTAGACAATAATAGCCTTCACAGGGCATTTGTGTTAACTTCTTATGAACATAGCAAGGTTAGAAACAATTGTATAAATACATTATGCAATGTCAATATACGGTGGTGTCTCTATGCTCAACTGTTCTAGTAACTATATGTTTCACATCATTACTTATACATCTGATGCTAAGTTTGATCTGTAACATATTCTTAATAATTTTTCTAACCATTTCAGTGGTATAATTGATATTAGGTCAATATCAAAGCAGAGCTACTAGGATGCTCATGTTGTTGCACAAAATACCGAAAGGTTGTTCTAGAACTAATACATTTCAAATAGATACTGAGACAATGCGTTCCTTGTCTAAAATAACAACATTTAAATAAAAACAGTAATATATAAAGTGGTGTCTCTGTGATCAACTATTTGAGTAACTATATGTTGCACATCACTACTTATACATCCAATGTTAAGTTTGATATGCAATGTACTCATAATACTGTTCAAAAACATTTCAGTGGTAGAACTGATAATAGGTCAATATCAAAGCAGAGCTACTAGAATACTCATGCTGTTGCACAAAATACCGAAAGGTTGTTCTAGAACTGATACATTTCAAATAGATACTGAGACAATGCGTTCCTTGTCTAAAATAACAACATTTAAATAAAAACAGTAATATATAAAGTGGTGTCTCTGTGATCAACTATTTGAGTAACTATATGTTGCACATCACTACTTATACATCCAATGCTAAGTTTGATATGCAATTTACTCATAATACTGTTCAAAAACATTTCAAAGGTAGAACTGATATTAGGTCAATATTAAAGCAGAGCTACTCGGATGCTCATGCTGTTGCACAAACTACCGAAAAATTGTTCTAGAACTGATACATTGCAAATACATACTGAGATAATGTATTCCTTGTCTAAAATAACCACATTTTCGTAAAATTAGACAGAGAAGAAAAGTATTACTTTTTTATGAACTGATATAATGTTTTCCAATAAAACCAAAGCATAGCTCACATTGCAACTTTTTTCACAGTAAATTTTTCAAAAATGAGTAGGTCGTTCAAACTCATTTGCAAATTATGAACTTTAGCCAGCCTTATAAATTAATTGTTAACTCCATTTAATCGCTGCTTGAGTTATGCTTTTTGGCAGCTTAAAATATTAATTTTACAATTGAATTTGAACACTTTGGCGCAACAAATGCTTAATTTTGTGTGCCAATGTAAGATATGTCAAGCTTGACTCTTGAACATTGCGACAGTACCCTTATATGACAGTTAACATTCCATTCGGAGGGTTGTGACCACAATCTGTGTACAGTGGATTAGAATTGATGTAAGAAATACCCTCATTTTATAGCTTCAATGCACTGACTGTTTGTGTATGCTCTACCATCATGCTGCAAAGCACTCAGTTGCCCTCTGTGCCAATGTGAATCTCTTCTGTCTGACCGTTGTGACCTAACAAAATTATAAAAATGTTATTCATTCTTGTCTCCTTAATGTATCTTGTGTTTGGCTCATTTTTCTAGTATGAATCACGTGTTTTGTGCTGTCAAAACTATATAAAAGCATGCAGTTTTATTAGATCTGCACTTGTGGTTTTATAATCCTCGTACTTGTTGTCAGTCTATTAATAAACGCTCGTAAGACAAGACTCTCTCTCTATCTCTGGTGTAATTTAGGCTTTAGGAGTCAAAAGCCACCTTAGGGCAGCATAGCGCGCTGTCACATTTGGTGTCAGAAGTGGGATTCTATAGAATTGATAGAATCCAAAGGACACTGGCAGAATTTGAGATGTCAGATAGAGAAGGATCACAAATCGCCCGTGATGAAGATTTGGAGTGATCTGATGCTGAAAGACCAGCAGCTGACGAGTTCAGAGATAAGTCAACGAAAGATTTGCCGGCGTGGGAGAAGCCATTGATGAGCAGAGAGATGCCTTGGCCGGTGTAGCGCAACAGACTGGGAAAATCGAAGAGATGATCAAGCTCTTGACGACACAAGTTGCCAAGTTGGCCGATGTTACTGGCAATGCCAAGAAAGACCACGATTTAGAGGTAAGTTTTGATATGCCTCAGCCTAGTAAAAGTGATTCAAACTTACGAACAGAATGGGTTAAATTTGGTCTAAAATTCACAGGTAGGTCACTTGATGACGATTTCGAGAGCTTCGCCATGCAATTTGACACTTGCTGTTTACTGCACAAAGTCTCAAAATCGTCATTTGTATTAATCCTACAGTTATACCTTAAAGATCTAGCATCGGCATACCTGAAAGACATAATTAAGACTGAAGGAAGTTCAGTTTTATAAAAGCGAGTAAAAATCCTTATGAAAAATAAATTAAACGCAGTTAAAGGAGAGCAACAAATTGCCATGGAAGTCTCTGCAGTGAGGCAGGGAGGAAATAAGACAGTCAGATAATATTATGAAAAGTTCCACAAAATAATTGCTAGTGGATCTGCGGGGGAAGAGAACCTCTATGTTCTCTTACATTTTCTAGCGGGTTTGAGGCCGGAAATAAAAGACAAAATCATGGGCATACCGGGAAAAACTCTTTCGGAAATACTAAAAGCTGTGGTTAGCGTCGAAACGGCTTTGGTGGTTAACAAAAAAGTGGCTGATGCATCTGTCAACTTCAGCAATCAAGTCAGACCTAACCCGAGTGTAAACAAACGCTTTGATAAATCAGCAAGAAAATGCTTCATATGCCAATTGCCAAATCATATAGCTAGATCCTCTGACAGAAAAACCAGTAATCTTAGATACCAGCAGCCTAGACAGGAACACCCTAATAAGATCAGGTTTACTCGGAACCAACCAGGTAAGTCACACCCTAGTCATTTCCCTAGATATAGACAAGGTAGCAACCAGAGCCAGATGCCACAATGGTTTCAGGCTTGGTTGGCCAGCCAACGCTCACAGTCACCCATACCCCAACCTCCCACCTATCAGCCCCAGGGAGCCTATGCTTCAACTGCTGTCCCTTAGTCCACACCCGAAACACACCCTGCCCCCATTGCTTCATCCAAACCCAACCAGGTAAGTGACAACATTACGGTATTTATGACAATATGGCTGTTGAACATGTACAGGAACATGCGAAGCTCTCCTAGGTACAGGTAAAGGCAGGTAATGTAGAAGTAGCAGAAGTCATACCTGTGGTTCCTGTAATGATCGCTCCAGTCATAACAGCAGAGTATGCTGAGTTAGAAGTTGCTGTAGTAGAGGTGGTAGAAACATATTTACAGGTAAGCGAGACCCCTTCAAATAGTCGAATGTGGCCAACAAAAACTCCGTAAATAAACAAGAGGTCTCTCCAAATAGCCTCCCGCCAAAACACAAGGCATCAGAAACATCGAGTAAGGCCCATGTCAAAAGTTCCAAGGTAAGTTTGGATAAGATATATGACCTCGTAACCTTTGAAGATGACACGGCTTAGCGCTCTGAGCCAGGAACTAGCACTCCTAAAGTAAACAAAGCATCAACAGGTGTCGGTTATGTGAACGAGATCAAGTCATACCACCCAACTAGACCACCTAATTTATATGCATGCTCTGGTAGTAAACTGAACGTGTCACAATCTATGCTCTTCATGCTGACTTTATGTTCTTTGGTAACTCTATGCTATGCACAGGCCCCAATGATATGTCGAACGGGACATACTGTGGCAAACTTTCAACTACCTCAGTTACCACCTTGTGTGCTGCCAGACACCACGGCAGCAAATGACCCATACAATTTGACGCTACAACTTTATGAACCTAACCTTGTGCAATATAGAAGTTCTGCTTTTCATTGAAAAATTGTGAAAATCAAGACATTGACAATATTTCTGACTCTGACGTTAAGCAGCCTAAACATAGCTACAATTTGCGACCTAGAACCTAATTGACACTTGACCTATCAAATCTCACTAGCAGACTTGCTTTGCTGAGAAATGTTAACCACGCTTATGAGGACAACGTCTCAAACAAAGACATGATCATTATCGTATATTTAAGAAATGCATAGGTATATAGATAGTAGTTAAAACTTCAGTAAGTAAATAGATTTGTAATCAACAACCATGCGTTAAAAACAGTAGTAAATCCTATTTAATAATAATGTTGGAGAATAATGTTAAGAAATTAGGCAGTTGGAATAGAATCATGGCTTCGATCAAACATAACGTCTTCTTCTTTGCTGTCAATAATTGTAGAAATATTAGATAATTGTCCTAGAGCGATTAATTGATTAGTTGTAAGTTGCTGATTATGATTCCGTCTTCTTATATACAGTAGATAGATTAATACGATAGCAGTAATTATGATAATAGACAAAGGAGCAGCTATTGATAGTCCAAGAATCAGGAGTGAATTTGATGAATTTGTCAATGAAATAGTAGAGGAATTGATGATTAAACTAGCAGGTAGATCTTCGATAGTAAAGTTATTGTTGGTAGAATTCATGATTTCTGTGATGGTAGGATCAGCATTAGGAGTGGTTGACGTTAAATCAGTAGAAGAATCAGCTAAAACAAAATAAATTTGCTTATTAATACTAGACTTACCAGCTGTGCCTAGGCTTCATTAAATCCTTACTACAGCTAGCCACACTACCAAGGCGGCGATCCAAGATGACACTTGCTCGTAAGTATTATTACAGGAACAGGGATTGGAGGGCTAATACTGAGCGATCATGCGTTGCAAAATCAAAGTAAACACAACTCTTATAATTTATCACGAAAAGGTGCATGATCGTTAGAATGTTTTTGCTACACGTGTATTGGAACCAATGCTTGTTAATTAAGTAACTGTACGTTAATTCTTATACATACCTCGTGTGATGATTAGGCGTGGATTGGAAGAAATTGCTAGTAAATCAGTGGGAAGAGTAATTTTGGTTAGTTTCGGATTTCGATGGAGATCAATGAAGCGATATGGCGGATAAGAGTTAGGATTAAGTTGGATAAAATCAAGATCAGTCAGATTTCGATTAGAACAATCAATTTTTAGTAGAGTCATGGAGCAGCAGCATAAAACCAAGAATGGACAAAGCATGATTCAGAAGATAAAAATGACTGTAATAGTAAATGAAAATAGTTTAAAAGGTAAATTTTATGAACGTAAAGAAAATCTAGCTCTCTGCAGAGGTAATGATTGAGTTCCACAAAATGGCTTGTTGGATTGATTTATTTGAGAAATTTAATTATCTGAGGTTAATCTCAGTCTAAATTGGTCCTCTAAATTTGTGTGTGTAAAGAGCACACAACTTTCATTGTCAGCTGAATTAGCTGGCAGTTTCGGTTCCCCTCTTTCAGCAACAGGAATCTAGACACCAACATATAGAAGCAGAAGATTTCCAGCCTACGAGACCAATAGCAGTAAATTCACAGCCATCTGACAAATGGAATGACAACATACCGCAGGACCACTCAAATCTGAGTTAAGTTAAAATTTCCATTACTTCAGGGTTACGTGATTAACTTTGACACCCTCTCCGAACACTACATAAATGATAGGTTGGTTCTAGTGAGCTATGCAGCCAATATACTTGATTTTTGAGCTACTGCCTATGGATTGTTTTGTGTTAGCCATATCTACTTGTTATGTACCATTTTTGTGAGTGGATGGCAGTAAAACAAAAAAAAAGGAGTAATTAGAATCAAATGCTACATATGCTTAAAATTTTAATTTTTTTATAACCTTTAATTTTTCATATTATATTAGTTTTGGGTATACTGTTGTTTTTATTTTTGATTCCTAGGAAGCGACAACTTTATCTACAAGATACATGCTGAGAGCACATAGCGATTTGTGAGCCATCAACAAGATATATCAGGGGGCATCCTGTGGCGTACAGGTTTGGGTATTCGCAAAAATTACGGTGCAATGGCAGACAAACAACAAACAAACAGTTACTATACAAATCAGAAGTCATTATACAAACGATACTTCAGATATGTCAACACATGACGCCCACCAATAACCATGACAGATCAACAACCAACAACCCCTCTAGAAAAGAATTACGCCTGTGACGTCATCTAAGGAGGAAGGTGTAAGATATGTCAAGCTTGACTCTGGAACATTGCGATAGTACCCTTATATGACAGTTAACATTCCATTCGGAGGGTTGTGACCACAATCTGTGTACAGTGGATTAGAATTGATGTAAGAAATACCCTCATTTTATAGCGTCTATGCACTGACTGCTTGTGTACGCTCTACCATCATGCTGCAAAGCACTCAGTTGCCCTCTGTGCCAATGTGAATCTCCTCTGTCTGACCGTTGTGACCTAACAAAATTATAAAAATGTTATTCATTCTTGTCTCCTTAATGTATCTTGTGTTTGGCTCATTTTTCTAGTATGAATCACGTGTTTTGTGCTGTCAAAACTATATAAAAGCATGCAGTTTTATTAGATCTGCACTTGTGGTTTTATAATCCTCGTACTAGTTGTCAGTCTATTAATAAACGCTCGTAAGACAAGACTCTCTCTCCATCTCTGGCGTGCTTTAGGCTTTAGGAGTCAAAAGCCACCTTAGGGCAACATAGACCGCTGTCACACCAAAATTCTGGTCTTACAGTTCCAAAAAAAATTATGAGACAAAGTGAGTTAAATTTTTATGGAAAAGCAAAATGATCAGTTGGAAATAAACATTAAACATGAAGCTTTTTATGATACTAGCAGTGAAAGTATGACACGTCACACGAGTGAGCATGATCGTTTTCATGTAAATAGAAAATAGCTATTGTACATTTTAAATTAGCTTAATGAAATCTGGGGTATTTGTCGGTTTATCACAAGCCAACCAGCTCCAAGTAAACTTTCAGTGTAGAAATTTGTTTTTATAATTGATGAGCGGATGACAGGTCGCATGTCAAGCTTTTATCATTTTTATGTCAGCATAAAGTAACTGATGAAGTGTTTCAAATGCCCAGCTGGCAGAAATTTAATCTAACATTGACATGAATTCTGCAAGAAGTTTACATTGCTTCTAATGTATCGTGAACCAAAAAGTAACAGTTTGTGCAAGTCTTATGAATTTTAGAATTAACTTTACAGTAGTTGTTTATAGTGAAAAATATACCATAAACTTAGACTAGAGAAATTGCATGTCATTTAACACTTTTGTCTTTCATACATGTACTTAATTTCAATTAGGTTGATTTCCTGTTTATGTGAACTAGTTACATAGCACATAAAAAAACTAATAGAGGGTGACTTGAAACTCATTAAATATTTAAACAGGTTAATTAGGTATTTAAGCCTCGGTTGTCTGAGTGTTCAGATATTTTGTACAAAGATGACAACTCTTAACATCAAACTCTAGCACCCTACCCTTCCATACTTGGACATAAACTTGTCGCATTATTCAACAAACATAACTTCAATCCACATGAAATTTCTGTTAACATCAATAATAAAACATTATATGACCTCCTCTCTGTCAAGTGTATAGCTTTTTATTACCTTGGATCAAAGAGACCTCCCATACCTTTATTCAGATTATTATTCATGTGAACCAAAACTTAAGAAAAACCTACAAATTTCATCAAGTTAGACCTTATCCATGTAATTAGGTAAACTTGGAAGTAGAAACATAATCAATTGGTATGATCCAAAATTTGTCTATAGCCAAATTTTGAAACTAATGTTTGACAGAATATGTACGAGCTAAAAAATATCACCAAAACCATTTGACTGTTTCTTAAACGAATGGTATCTATACCGTATATAATAAAAAAGTATATCAAATTTATCTTGATTGATTTTCAGTTTATATTTACTTTTCAGTTGCCGTAATTTAAACAAGATAATGCACTTACATAGTCCAGGCAAAGTTCTGACTTCATCTGGTCTGTATATTTGTTTTATTAATCAACTGGTTTTGCTGTGAAATGAAACTCACCCGCTCCTAATTAAATTTTATTCAAGTAAATTTTTTTTTTAATTTTTGTAATTGGTCTGAATTTATTTTATCAAATTTTTACCACTTTTAACACCAAAAATCACTAAAAACAAAAAAAAAGACCACTGCAATGCAGCAAGGGCTTACTATATTTCAACTGTTCTGTAAATTGCAATTCAACAGAGAGCATTTATTGAACAGGTCAAAAAGGGAGCAGATATAACTACTTTGCATACATGTGCATCATATTGATTAGTAACTCTGCAGGGTCTTAACTCTGAGAAGACATTAATATGCCAGACCTTACTGCACGGAGAAGGTTAGAAACAAGGTCTTTGTTTTTTGCAACACACAACAACGTTTTGGGAAGCTCAATTTTTTTAAGCTCTGACACAGAACACTGAAAGACAAAGAGTTAATTTTTGAGTGAGCGGTAGATCCACAAATCAATCAAAATTGTTCTCAGCGGATCACTTTAGATAATAACTTGCTACTGATTCTGTCCAATTTATTTTATTTATTATTTATTATATTTTAATAATATATTGTTGATAACAATGATTTGCCAAACCAGATCTTTTATTTTATTTATTTGCGGTTGAATCGGCTAAAAAAAGATTTTGTCAGTGTTAAAAGTTGCTGTCTCCAATATTTAGAAAACAATATTTTGCACGATACGCAATGTTTTGCTGAATGCATCTTGCAAAGTGGATAAAAAGCAAACCAGGTATTTTTACTCGCTACAACTTGATAAGTTACTTCATTTTGCATTTTATAAAAGGCACCAAAAATGTTACAATTATTGACTTTATTTGTATATTATTACTTTCTCTTGTAGCTTTAGGCAGCAAGCGTGATTTTCTTTCAGAGAAAACCTTTGTCATCAAAAGTATAGCTAGGTAATCATTTTTTAGCCACTCGTTAGATATCCAACTTTTAAGCAGCAAGTGCACTTTTCCTTCAAAGATATTATTATTTTGTCAACAGAGCAACTAAATGATCACTAGCCGAATGCATGACGTTGTGTGGGTATTAAGAAAGCTATTTAAACATTTGCAGGTAACGTAGTTGCCATTGGCTGAACTCAGATAGTTTCCATCCATTTGGTGAAGCCTTTGTATCCTTTGAAGCTTACTGAGTTAGCTCGTCGCCTTCTGTATGTGAATTTCTGAGGTAAAATTTTACGTGGTAAGGATTTTTCAATGCTAGATTTTCATTGCTATAAGTGGACATACAACAAGTGGGTGTAACAACAAGACCTGAGAATTATGTATATATAGATTAGTTGTCGAAATATATCTCACAAGGCAAAAATTAGCTTAACAGGATAAAACGGAAGATTTTGCAGCCACTCACCTAGAAGCCACTCAGATGATTCACAATCATCTGTTTTGTTCATGTTGTAACACTTTTGTTGCCAGCAGGCAAATACCGAAATCTGTCATGCTGGTAATAAAATATCTGTGCTTTCTGTAGATTGAATCACAACCTCTGTAAACCTTTCATTAAAATAAGGCATCGCCTGTAATTATTTAATGCTTACATTTATCTTCACCGCTACATGTACATCTGCTAGAAAAAAATGGTAAACATTGCTGTTGCACAACTTCTCAAATAATCTCAAATAATATAGCAATATTCAGGTTATATAAACTGGAAAACAAGTATGCTATAATAATTTATTATCGGCCAATCATTAATTTTTTTTAACAATTAAAATTGAAATAATGTTGTAATTTTGTTTCTATATATATTATGAATTTTGAAACTGGCAATTATTTTTAATTTTTATTTATTTTCTGCTGTTTTTTTAAACTTTTATGCATCTAAACTTTTCCAAAAGATCTTTGCACTGGGTTAACTAAGTTATACCAAAGCTGTAAGAGTTATCTACCCACTAAACACTATCCAAGGTAAAGCAACTCCTCAATGATCTTCTTTGAAATATGTATAAAAGTATGGACGGTAAATTTTGATTTCCAAAGAAAGTCGATCTCTGGAATAGATCATGATATTTACAACGAGCTGGGAACTATAGCTTTAAAATGTTTTCGCTAAAAATCTGTTACCAATATTCAAAACAATTTTCTCTGATTAATTTTAATACTGGTCACAAATTCTTAGTAAAATACAAAATACATTTTGTATGATTTGATGCTGCATTGAGCAGAGCTTTAAAAGCAAGTCCTTCAATTATGTAAGCACTTGTTTGTCATTAAAACTTATCATCAAAAACGTATATCATCGAAATTGTCAATGTACAGACATTAACAACTTTGTGTTATTGGTATTTTCACCATGAGATTTTGTACCAATTGAACACTTGCAGTGTTTAAGCTATTAATACCCTTACTGAATGATATAATTAATGTCATTATTCTTTCTTATTGGCCTGAGGCTACATAAGTGTTGATTTTTTTACTCTTAGAAAAACTGTGTAGAAAAATTGACTAGTCTAAGTGTCATCAATGACCAATATATGTTACTTCATGCATTTTGTTTAATTTTGACAGATGCATGAGTGTCACTGGTGCCACTTAAAAATATCTATAAAACTTTTGAACTAATGTTTAAGCTCGCTATATCCACACAAATATTTAGAGATGTTGTCCCAACATATATATAACACTGTATATTAAAACTGACCCTCAACAATGATTTAGCCTGCAGTGTGGCTAGTTTTAGAACATCTTCTTTGTTCATGAAAAGCTTAGTACTTTGACTGACCGCACATAGTTAATCAATTACTTACACTGCTTTGATTACTAGGTAAAATATACAACCTGTCAGAAGCCATACCAACTAGTATGTGTTGAAGTTGATTAAAAAAACATCAATCTGTGAGTCTTTACTATCATTACTTATGCAAGATTATTCAACCAAAAAAATGGTAAATTTAAATAATAAGAGTTCATTCCCACCAGACTTACTTATAGCTAACAATTAAATTGTTGAAATCTTAAACTATCTGCAAACTTTAAGCATTTTCCTAGATAATCTTTTCCAAACTTGTATAACACTGCATTTGCATGAAACTTTGTACTCATACGTGTGCTGACTATGTGTTCACATTTGTGCTGATAAAACTTTGTACTCATACGTGTGCTGACTATGTGTTCACATTTGTGCTGATAAAACTTTGTACTCATACGTGTGCTGACTATGTGTTCACATTTGTGCTGATAAAACTTTGTACTCATACGTGTGCTGACTATGTGTTCACATTTGTGCTGATAAAACTTTGTACTCATACGTGTGCTGACTATGTGTTCACATTTGTGCTGATAAAACTTTGTACTCATACGTGTGCTGACTATGTGTTCACATTTGTGCTGATAAATCTTTGTACTCATACGTGTGCTGACTATGTGTTCACATTTGTGCTGATAAAACTTTGTACTCATATGTGTGCTGACTATGTGTTCACATTTGTGCTGATAAAACTTTGTACTCATACGTGTGCTGACTATGTGTTCACATTTGTGCTGACAAAACTTTGTACTCATACGTGTGCTGACTATGTGTTCACATTTGTGCTGATAAAACTTTGTACTCATACGTGTGCTGACTATGTGTTCACATTTGTGCTGATAAAACTTTGTACTCATACGTGTGCTGACTATGTGTTCACATTTGTGCTGATAAAACTTTGTACTCATACGTGTGCTGACTATGTGTTCACATTTGTGCTGATAAAACTTTGTACTCATACGTGTGCTGACTATGTGTTCACATTTGTGCTGATAAAACTTTGTACTCATACGTGTGCTGACTATGTGTTCACATTTGTGCTGATAAAACTTTGTACTCATACGTGTGCTGACTATGTGTTCACATTTGTGCTGATAAAACTTTGTACTCATACGTGTGCTGACTATGTGTTCACATTTGTGCTGATAAAACTTTGTACTCATACGTGTGCTGACTATGTGTTCACATTTGTGCTGATAAAACTCTGTACTCATACGTGTGCTGACTATGTGTTCACATTTGTGCTGATAAAACTTTGTACTCATACGTGTGCTGACTATGTGTTCACATTTGTGCTGATAAAACTTTGTACTCATACGTGTGCTGACTATGTGTTCACATTTGTGCTGATAAAACTTTGTACTCATACGTGTGCTGACTATGTGTTCACATTTGTGCTGATAAAACTTTGGCACATACTGATGTCATTTTGCTCGATTTCATAAATATACATATGCTTGTTGATGTTTGTTAGACTGCATAATCAGTAGTTGTGAAAATTTAGCTAAACATATAAAAACAATTCGTAACAGTCTGACTTCAACTATCAGCAATGTATTTAATCATTTATCTTTACTTATAATAGAATATAACACTTACTTTTTAGTTAAAATATTCACATTGTAGATATACATTGTATAATCAAAATAAGCGTGTAAAGTTCCGCAATTAATGAAAGTATTATAGCTAGCAATAGGACATGCAAAGTTATTTTTGAATAAACAACACAATGCACATGGCTATATAGTTTAGTAATAGATAACATAACCCCAAAAGGTATCCATTTGCATTTAGAAAAATTACACACTATGAGTTAAGTATATTATCAATTGAGTAGCACAAACTTGAAAAGTTACTACAAAAAAGATCAACACAGTTTTATATCAGTCTATCATGGTAATCATTAAGTTTTTGGTGATCCTTTATTCAGTAAAACACAGAAGATATCTTAATATTGTCTCCATTTACATTCACTCTTTGGATATTAGAAACCGACATTAACCCTATGATCTGTAAAGACTTTGCAAAATCCTACTTATTGTTTCAACAAAAGCAATAAATAACTCATTTAAGATTTTTATTTTTAAGCAAAGTTCTTGCTGTACAATACAAAAATTAATTTTAGCAGAGCATCTAATTTCTGGAGATTCTCATTACAGACTCGGTGAAGTGGCTGGATGTGCTCTTCCACATAATCCCTTCCCAGCCACTCGCACCATATAATCCATTCAGCAGTACACTATTGCAGGCTTTGTACCACCAACCACCTGAAATACAGTCATGATGAAATACAATGAAACATGATATATTTATAATTTAAAGGGGTCAAATGAATAATTCTAACAGACTGAGAAAAATATTTTATGATCAGTTTATCTCCAAGTTCCATTTTACTGCAATAAACGTGTAGTCTAAGTAAATATTATTATCCATAAAACTAAATATATTACATGTATTTTTGTATGTTTACTGTCTAAATTCATACTTTGAATACACAAAAAGGTTGAAAAGTCAACATGGGTTTCTACCAACTTGGTTAAAGAGTTGGACAAATTTCCAAAAGTTTGCACAATGCAAAGAATAATACCGACGCTACAGTAGTTGTACGAAAATCCAACATTTCTTCGGTTTAGCTAGCAGTATAATTACTACAAAAAATTGCTTTATTTTTTACTGTGTATGATGACTGAACTTTATAAGAGTATTACCCTAAACTCTGAGTACTTCGCTAGGTTAATAATAATCATGAACACATTAGTAGACAAATTAAAAGAACATTAATTTATTTCATGTAGGCTATAATTGTTGAGATACTTTAGTACAATTTGGTACATCTTGCATAATTGGTTATAAATTACGACAGGCTCTTATCATCGCATGCCCGATTTTAGTGCATGCATTAAAATAAATCTCAATTTTTTTCTATAAAACTTTTTTGACAAGATAACAAATGCTGAAAAGAAAAATATATGTTGAATCATTAACCCTTCCACAATTATGCTAGCTCAAACCTCTTTTAGCTCGGCACATGCAGTTTCTCAACTCTAAACAATGCGATACAAGATTGAAACTGTTATTCAGCTTTCTGGTCTTTATATGATTGAGTTCATGAACCATATTTAGGTCTTTTGAGGTGATACACAAAACTAGAACAAAGCGGATAAATTCAGTAAAACAGCTATCTATGTAGAGCCTTTGCTGAATCAAAGTTCATCACCCTCTTTTTGTACATGATGGTTTAAGTTATTTAGTAAATTCCCAAACAAAACAATGATAAAAAATTTTTTATGACCAAAACCAAATCTCAGAGGAGGTAGACTAACTTTTACAAATAATTGATATCTCTTTAGCTAAAACTAGCATACTTTTTCGTATCTCAGCACAATTGCTTCCATAAGTGTCTTGATCACGATCAGGAGTGCTAAACTTCATCCCATTATGGTAGTCCAGACCAGAGCTATCTAAACTCCCACGATAGCCATCATTACTAATCTGTTAGTGAAGAGATGTGTAAGTTGTATAATAAATAACAGAAATCATGTATTGCAAGTCTTTCTTTCTCTATTAAATTAGGGAGACAAATAAAAAAATGGTTCAGGTTAGCACACTTGGCTTGAGTTGAACTATATTTATGATATGACTCTAAAGACATTCTACTGCCATTACTCTTGACCTTTTCCGATCCAAAACGAAACTTTATCGGATTACGAGCAATGTCTCAGCGTACCAAAACCAAAAACCCCGACATATTTCAGTTATCAATAGACCTTTTTTAAAGCGCTTCATCTGTTTTAAAAACAGCGTTAAAACTTAAAATTAACAGTTTGAGCAATTTCAGTAGATTTTTACTACGGTTTTGTGCATATAACTGTTCTATAAACCGTATAGACAATAACAAAGAATGTGTATTATGTATATTCTTTTTATGTGTGTCTGATAGCTAACTACTAAAGCTTTAGCAAACATTAAAAAACTGCCAAAACTGCTATGAAGTTTACACAAGCTGCTAAATATTTAATGATGAGGCAATAGCAACAATCATTAAGTAGAGTAACAGATTATACAGAAAATGTTGCAAGAAACCTTATTGCAAAATCTTGTTTAAAGTTTTGTTATGGACTTATTTAACTGCTTGTTATACCAAAGTCTTGTTTGCCACTAATCTGCCAAACATGTTGCAATTTTGTAAAACAGAAATTCCAACAAATGTTTGGTTTTATTGAATTTTTTTCCAAAGTTGTAGTAAAATTATATCAAACAACAGTTCCTTTCACTTACTTGATGTGTGAAAATATTGTTTACAGAAAATCATTGGTAAATTGACATTTCATAATTGTTCAAGTATGTATTGGTTTGAATGAAACCTGAAACTTGAATAGGCAATTTTTTAATTGAAGATATCAGCTCATAAGCCAAACCATTCATGAGAAAGCAAACTCTCATTGGATAGCGTGCAAAATACAACTTTCATGAATATTCGATTCAGAATATAATTATTAAGGCATGCAGGAAATACTTTGGTGATTGTCCCAAAAAGCTCCTCTTTCAGGTCGTCAGTGTTTATCTACATGTAGCTATTTTTGTAGATGTAGTAGTATTAGCTTATATATCAATAGCATTATTAGTAGATTGCAGAGATTTAAAAAATAGAACTTAAAATATATATTTCAACGATAGTATTTGATTTTGTAGTATTTTGAAATAATTTCAGTAGTTACTAATTTTGTGAAACATTTGTCAAAATGACTGTAAAATTGGATGAATCTTAAGACAGTTCTATTACTTTTACCACTTTTTTGAGCTAACAGCAGTTTTTACTAATTCTGCAAATAACACAAGAAATGCATACTATCTAGAAGTGCATATATGACTACTCACCGTTAGCCTATAACCATCTGCTAGACCATTAATATAGAAGCTTGGCCATATTCCTGACTCTGTGGTTCCATTAGCTGCTCTAAGGAAAATGGACAGTTTGGTGTTTGATCTGGTCAAAGCATGGATTTTATCTAAACCTGAAAAGGTTTTACAACATAATATACATTACATCAAATAAGAAACCAAAATATGTAAGTATTTTCCCTCATTTAATAAGTTTGTTGTCACTTTTAAGCTACTAAACTAATCTAAATATCCCATTATTTCTATCACAACCTCAACCTGGCAGTGTCATCAATCAAAGAACTAAACTCAATAATGCATATATCATGCAGACCTATATATTGTCAGTATTAGTATAGCATTGTTAACAATCTGTGTTTGTGATGTACATAAAAAATAAATAAGGTAACATTTCACCAATAGTAATTCCCAATTTGTCCCCATTGAAGTACGAAATATGTAATAAATTATTAAAATTAAAGTTTTTTGTTAAATTTTAAGATTTTACGTGCAGTTTACACACTGCTGTTGTACCGAGGTATATGTTTTCAACAAGCTTCTGATCAAATTATTGTACCAGCCTAAACACTTTCAAACATATAGGGCAGATATTCAAAAAACAATGTTTAACTTTCAAATTTTGAATCATTGTTTTTGTTTTGATAATTGTCTCATAAGTCATCAGTATATTTTTATGAACTCTAGTTTCTTCTTTTGTCAATGACCAATAATATTATTTGACTATATTAACAGATATTATGAAACTTTTTATCAAAACTTGACTATGATATAATTTTGAATTATGAAATGAAATGTTAGGCACTTAAAATTTTTGCCTCCTAGGGTTTTCAAACTTACCTAACCAATGTTCTCCATCTGTATTACCAAATCCAACTTGGTAATCCGTCCAGTTTTTAAAAAAATCAATTGAACCGTTAAATCTTTTTTGGAACACAGTCCATCCATAGCCATCAATAAAGTCACACCAGACAGGAAATGGTTCACCATTTGTATGAGGTGGATTGACTTGATAAACTCCAGGGCATCTATTTCCTTGCTCGTACAACTCTTGACAATCTGTATTAACAAGAAATTTGATTTTAGTTAAAACCAACTTTGCAGATGGTTTTCTAAAGATTAGAATATAAGCTTTTTTACAGTTGTTTAGATTAATTGGTTGTAGTGCTATCCAGTCATAGATAACCAATAATGTTGGGTGAAATTATTGGTCTAGCTTTCAGGATATTAAGGATTAATTTAATCAAAATTTCTTGAAAATGTTTTAGAATTTAGATTACAGTTAAATTTCTAAACTTTCTGTACTGAAATATTAAACGAGTTTAATATATTACATACTTATGACTTAAATATTTACATAGTCTTTGAAGTTGATGAACTTTGTGAATATTTTTTTTGATTGACAGGTTTTTGGTGCCTGAAAAGTTTACAAAGAAAGTATTTTTTAAAAAGTATAGGTACAATACGAGGGCACTTGATGGAATTATCAAAGTGTATAATGATATTTTTATTAAAGAAACCACTACTATACCAGTTTGATTATAGCTGATGACAGTTAAAATAAAAAATAAGTTCTACCTTGAGGTGTTAGCATCTCACTAGTCACAGACTGGTCATTTGCTGGTTCATCTGTTGTAAGTTGTTCGCTTGTTGATTGTTTTGAAACCGCTTCTTCTGTTGCTAGACTTTGGCTTGAAGAAGGCAGAGTTGTCTCACTTCCAGCAGTGGTTCGAACTGTCAGGCACTCAGTCAAACCGTCTAGCAGTTTGCTATGAATGACTTTGCTGACTTCAAAATGAAACGGAAGTGAACTGTCATCGTAAATGCCATGAGTGGCCTCTAAGATTGTTGGACACTCATTTTGCAAAAGTTGACGAGCTGCGTAGATACTTTGTCGCAATCGAAAAAATGTTTGTCCTTTTTCGTTCACCCCAATGAGCCGCGCATCAGAAGCAGAAATCAAAATAATGAGTAATGCAAGACTTGATAAAAAGGCCATTTTGGAAAGCTTAGCTCAGAATGAAGGGATCACTGATTGAACATTATTATATAGATTCCTTGTTAAGCCCCGCCCACATTTTTAAGACTCAGTACCTAGCATCATATTTATTTGCCATAGATCCAGTTCCAAAAACTCAGAAAGTTTGCAAAAGCTAAAGCTTAGTTTTTGCTAGCCTATCAGATTGGCTATACTTTAAAAGCTTCCAAGTTTGCTAGTAGAAATATTGCAGCTCAATATTAAAAAGCAGAATCGTATTTTAACAACAGTACTTCAATTTAGCTTAATAATGCTTGTTTGAAAAACCTTGCTAATCAAAAGCTTGCTAAGATTTTTTAAAAAATCTTCACTAAAGCTATTGGGTTTTAGGTGTTTTATAACAACAATCGTAAAAGGTTTGCAAAACATTCAGATAGTGAATTAAACTATTGAAATAATAATAGTTACACCAGAGAACATGTCAAAAAATAGAATCCATGTATCATGGCAAGGTAATCAAGTGTGCTTTACGTTGTCAATTGTCATCTATGAGTTAATCCAATCTGAAACATTATTCGTTCAATGAAAACACTGCAAGCATTGTGACAACTTGTGAAGTGATTAAAACACTTTGGAACTCACACCCTTCACAAAGTTGCGTGGTTGATAGGTATTTCTTTTTACAAAGTATAGGATTGCTAGACATTGATGAACTTAGAGCTAAGTTGAGCACCAGCTTGAGGCTCTCAAATAATTATGGTATTGGCCTAGATTATAGATTCGGCTAACCAGAGACAATTTAGTTCTATAAATATATTATGTACAATATAAAATCATAAAAACAGGCTATAACGTCAGATAAAACCATTGATTACATTAAGTTTCATCCTTGGTAAGAACAATTTTCAGATTGCCCTGATTTTATCATTGAGCACTCTGTTCGGATCTTATGCTTTTACTCATGTAATGCATAATATATATAATATGTATGATAATATATATTACTATATATTACTATATATATTATTATAATAATATATATAAAATGTTATATTATATACCATTTTACACATTGTATATAATATAACAGCATATAACTGTGTGTATATATATACCGTTACACATTGTTATATTATATAAGTATATATGTTTATATGGAGACAATCCAAGTTTTTTCATCGGACTTGTACAATACACTTTACTCTATTTAGTTTCCTTAAGCAGAATCTTCATGTAGCCTAACATTTAACTTTATTGCCATTAAAATAATTTTACCTCCCTAGTTATTAAAACTGCATGTTGGACAATTGCACATACATGTATTAGCTGAAATAATTTCTTAAAAATAGAATTATTTTGCTACTAAGTTATTCAGTGCAACATTTTTACTGCAATACATTAGCAAGTTTAGATTTTTGTGTACTTGTCTGCCATTTTACCCACAACTGTTGTGCTTGCTGCATTTTAAATATACTCTTTTTCAATTTCAAACACTATTTAGAACATTTTTGTTACATGCTCTGTCCTGCCAAGCTGTTAAAGAGCAGATCAAAAACTTGCAATGTTGATAAATATTGCAGGTTCCTGCTAAAACTACATGAAGTTGCAATTCCTACAAAGCTATTACATCCTTTACAATGTTCCTTAGTTTTACAACTTTTTTCTTTTACCATTGTCAGATTCGGTGCTGGCACTTTAGTTTTAGGAGTTTTCACTAGTTTCTAAATCCGATTTGGTGTCAACCACAAAAACTTATTGTTTGCTCAACCATGAGGGATGCTTTTGGAAGCCACTTTATGATTAAAAACTGTGAGCCACAGAAATAATGTACATTTTTGATGGGGAAATATCCAATCTATTATTCTAATTTGCTTCACGAATATAGGCTAATTTATGGAGAGAAATATTTGAATCCATCTGTAAATGCCAATAAAAGTATTGGTTCCTTGGTTATGTTGTCATGAATCAACAAATTCGGTTGCTGCACATCTACTGTAATTTTCGCAAAGGATGTGTTTACGGAACTCGATGATAGGTTGTACATAAACTTGCAGCGGGCAGCAAAATGGTTACATACAGAGATACTAAGCTAATTAATGAAGTAATCCTTTCCTGAAATGCCTTGTACAAAGCCTTATAAATGCCGCACCACTCGACTACTGTCCGCACAGAGCCACTTAGTAAACTTTAACGCATGGTTATTTGTGTTATGTAATGAGCAATGGTCAGCCAAAACTGAGCTACTTATTGCTGCTCATAAGAGTATAACCAGTTGTAATGTAACCAGCATAAATAATTGATGTTTAGTTTGGATAGTCTGATGCAAAATTTATGACTTTGTGTCAGGTATGAGCTTATGACAATCAGGTATCAAGTTTAAGTAAAATTTAGGCTCTCTTTTATTTACAGGCACACCAATTTAGAACTTACTTTAATTCTTATTTCAATATTGGTCATTTATAAGTAAACCATTTGTTGAATTTAAAGTTAATGACAGTGAGCTAAATGTGCAGCTAAATGTACTTGGAGAAACTTAATGACCCTAAAACGTGTGTCACGTTTTTCAACCGATAACTAAAACGCTTACCCTGAAAAGTTTGTATGGACAAATAAAAGGTTAAAGGCTGAATAATTTGAAAGTTAGGTTCGAAAAGCTACTATCTAAATTTATTCTATAAACATTGTGGTATTAGTTCCGCAATGAACATTATTTTTGTAGATTGGACGAAGGCTGACCTAAATCTGTGGGAATAATGGGCTGACACAAGCACTCAAAATTGATTTGTTTATCATACTTACCACTAGCTAGAAATAGTTGGGCATGAATTATGGCAAACAAACTCATTCAAAATCAGAACAAAGTTCACTGAAATGTCATTCTGAGGGTTAAATGCTGATGGAGAAATACCGCACATCAGCCTAAAAAAGAATGCTGTCGACAAGATTTGATAGTTTTAGCAGCACAGCTAGAACAAATGTGCCAAAAACATAAAAACAATCGCGCAAATCTTGCAAAACAAGGATGTTTGAAGTGTGAAGAAAGGCACGACATATGAAAAAAACAGTTCTAGCTAAAATTGGAATTCTGGCAAATATTCCAACTTCTTAATGCATGATCACATCATGAAGATCAAGAAGCCATCCACTATGAAAGCTTTATAAAGCTTTTTGTATACTAAAACTATAGGCTGAAGTTATTTTTGTTTATTTTTGGGAGTTGAGCTGAAATAGCATAGTTCAAGAAATATGCTTAGCAGAAGAGCTCACTCAATAAAACAATTACATTATGATGAAACAGGTAAGATATTAAGCTCTCTCCCAACAACAAAGCAGTTGTGAGAGTGGATAATAACACAGAGATTGTTTGGTGTTTTATTTTGTGGCCAGAAAATAAACCAAACTAAATGCAAAGCATGCACAGCCTTGTGATACAGTAATACTTCAACTTACGAGTGCTCCAACGTACGAGAAACTTGAGATACGAGCCAGCTTTTAAGCAAGTTTTAGCACTAACATACAAGCTATATTTGAGATACGAACACGTGAGTCAGTTGCCAAGTATGCCGGAGGTGTTTTATGACAACAGCATCAATCTGTATTTTTCAACTGCACAGGTTATATTTTTTTACCGTGTTTTTGTGCACGCTTTTCAGTGCAGAATTATGTGAATTAAAAGTACTGTGCGTAGACCGAAAGTTTGCCAGTAAAATGAAAAATAATGCAAAGAAAAAGCAAAGGATAACAATTGATATTAAACAAAAATTATTGAAAAATATGCGAATGTGTATGCATGATTGAGCTAGCTCAGCAATATGACTGAAATACATCCACAATCATCAAACAGAAGGATTATATTCAGGGCATTTAGCTCGCAAAAGTACTAACCGTAGTTTCTAAACGGCGCGGCGATCTTCACCACCGCTGATGGAGAGACCGCTCAGGCATTGGATATAAGATAAACAATTGGCCAATGACAGCGTAACTGAAACGACACTATTTGAAAAGGCCGTTGCTATCTATCAAAACTATAAGAATAGACATTCGGACAAGTTGGCTAGTGGTCGTGCATTAAACCTTTGTGACGACACCTGTGTTCATCCTAATCGCGACATGTTGAAAGGGCAACAAAGGCAAACGTCCTTAGATAGGTTCATCTTAAAACGGCCGGCTGGTCGTGAAAGCGAAAAAAAGGAAAAATTAGCTAACTAGCGAGAACCTTCAAACTATGAACGCCGAAGAAATTTTAATTACGTTATGTTAAAAATGAAAGTTTGCTTTTAGATTTGGTTCTAATTTTGTCTTTAAAGTCTTTGATAAAAACCAAATTTATCAAAGTCAACTGTTGTAATGAAGAATAACTTATATATCTCTCTCTGGCAAATGCTAGCGTTAGCTGCTATTGTATGTATTTAATTTTACATTTTAATTTAACACATTTCCTTGCATTATTTTTTATTTGTTGCTTTTTGAAAGCAAGTGGTAAGTCAGGACAATAACCAACATGTTTTTTCTGTTACAATATCTTGTTTGGAGTGTTTTATTTGCATTTTACAGAGTATGGAAACCAATAAATATATATTTAATTGTTCTATATATAAATAAATTGCACCAAAATGCGAGTAAATTGACATACGAGCTCAGTCTTGGAACGCATTAAGCTCGTAAGTTGAAGTATGACTGTACTTATAATCATAAATCTTGATTTATGATTATAAATGTATAAACCAAAACATTTTCAGTATACATATTGTATACATGATGGCTGGCACTTCATAAGTCTTCATATCAGAAGTAGAATTTGCTAGCAAACAATGCTAGGTGTTGAAAAATAAACAGGTCAGTGAGATATTTTGTGAAAGTCTTGGATTCTTTGCTAGATGTTTATGCAACATTGTAACACAGATAATCTACGATTTGCCATAAAAATTATGGTTGTACATATGGTTAGATTGACATATTTTGCTAAATGTGCAATTCTTACCAACAACAAAGAAAATACCCAAGCACACCAATAAGTTAAATTAATGTCACAAATGGAACAATAAAAATTATTTGAGCTTTTTTAGGTATTGACAAGAACAATCTAAAGTGTTTTATTCACATTTTCACTTAATAGCTTTGACTTTCATATGAATCTTACAATCTTACAGTGGAAATTGTACGTTTTGTGTGTAAGTAACTGTTTGTGTGAAGGTCTATTATCTTCCTTTAGTGAGTGCCATTTTTAAACACTGATAGCATGTGTTACCAGCTATCTCAACAAATCACGGAAGCACAGGTTTTAACTTTTCCCAGTTAAATTAAGACTAACATGCTCATTTCAAAATGGTGTATTGGCGACACATCAAAACAGGAGTTACAAAAACATAAATTTCATGGTTTGTACATAGATTCTTAGTCACATAACTATTGTACCCTACATAGAAAACCTTTAGCTTGGTAAAACTGTCTTAAAGTGAAAATAATAGGCTAACATGCAGAAGTTTTTATAAGATGGATTCGAATGGGTTTTTATAAAGATTTTTGTAGTTGTTTTTCAGTAAATGTATTTCTTCAGAACATAAAATGGCTGCCATATCTTGGTTAGATTGATCGACTGACCACAACACTGAAAAGACATTAGGGAACTATGTTTTCCACTAGCTAAAACAATTGCTGTTAGATTCTGGCAAACTGATGTTTAAAATCAAGACAAGGTTCAGTAAAGGGTCAGCCTGTTGGCTAGATGTAGCTCGAAGAATACCACACATCCGCCTAAACAAGCTACTGTCAAAGAGATTTAATAGTTTTAGCAGCTAATATAAATATGTCAGTTTTCACACAAAAACAAAGATGCTGATGAGAAGAGAAAAATGCATGGCTCATGACAATAACGTTTTATACCAAAATATAAATTCAAATAAAGTCAAACCTTATCATAGATGGTGATATAATGGCTATTGGTAAGATATACATTTGGTGAGTAATGTAAAGCCATATGATTATTGACGGGTGAATACTGGCAGAAAACAGCAGCAATAGCCATAAAAGGTCTAAGTTACATTGTTTTTTTGTTATGATATTGTCCGCGTAACAGAGAAAATTATCTAATTTTCTGCTAAAAAATCATATTTTGGAATTATTTTGTTATTTTGTTGAGAGTTGGTGTGAAATAAAATATTTTAAGAAATATATTTATCCGAATTGCTCAAATTCTAGGAGTGAGTTGAAATGTTAGTATTTAGAGAGGTAAACCAAATATTATTATTTTGAACCACTAAACAGAAAACGTAATAGCTACTTAGGAACCTTTCAAACCATTGTAACAGTCATCAATTGTGCACCTTACCATTACAACTAGATTATATACTGTGTAGACACCAGGTCTAGCATCAAATGAGTCTCAATACTAACATAGGTTGCAGTTCGTAACAATTGGTAGCAGCTGCTGTAGTTAGTGCATCTCGCTGTTCTATCATAATATTATAGAAACAAAAACAAAGTAGGCCTATGTCATCTGTTTTACAGTTATTCAGTTAAACTGTTATTCTATATTCTCAAAAGAAGGTAGGTTAAATACAGTTTTCAAATTCACTGTTTCAATTTCTGATCTGTGCTAATATATATTTTTGATGGTTTTAAAGTTTTTGTATGCATAATTATGCTTAAAAAAGCAAGCTTTGGCACTACTAAAATGCATTGTACCACCTAATGATGGCTATCTGCTAAATACACCAGCCTATCTAGTAGGCACGATTTATAAACACCAATTTCAGAAAAAAATGTCTTCAGGTGTGCATGAGGTAATAATTATAAACGTTTTGTAGAATATGGATTAAAAGTGTCTTATGTTGTAAGTTACAAAAAAATCATTCAACAAACAACTATAACAAAGTAATAACAAATTTTACAAAGAAAACAAGTTGTTAAAGCCTTTTCAACAGACTAGTAAGCAGTAGAAATATGAACAATTGCAAATTATAAAAATAAAGAAAATGAATCCTAGAAAGGAAGGATGTGTACTTTACTTCAGTGTACCTTTATCAGCAGGTGATGTGTACAAAGCAGAACACAAGCCTTATTAAAGAGTTAATGGAATCAATCAAATTTTCAAAAATCATAAAAAATCAAACAAGCCTTCCTCAAGAGTTTGCCAGGTCAACCAAATTTGGTGTAGCTGAAATTATCCCCAGTCCATGAACAGCTATGAACAACATATCAAAACACCAAGGAAGTTCTGAAAACCATTTTAAATATAACTGTTATTTGCGCTATCATTCGAGATGTGCGCTCCAAAAATAAATCTTATCTAGGATTTTACGAGTAGAATTTGCTTTATTTTATGACAAAGTTAGCGAAAGTCCAAAAGTCTAATAATTTTGAGCATTCTGCAAGCTTTTAAAGTTTGACTAGAAAGAATTGGGATAAACTGTCTTTGCAACATTGTGTGTGTCAGCAGGCTAGAACTTGAGAAATCAAATTCTATATAGTTTTTTCTTGGCGTGTAAACTATTTTCTGGGAGTTTTCTGCTGCTATTTATTTTAACATATACAGTAGCAGCTTACCAGATGGTAGTCACTCCTAAAACTCTTTTTCTAATAGCAAAAAACGAAAATAGAGACTATTTAACTCACTACCATGTGGTTCCTTTTATTGTCACACATTTTTACTATTAATCTATTCCACAGCACATTTATAAAATATTTTAACAACTACCTTGTGTTGTGACAAAAACATTAGTTGGTTTCTTAGTATCAATTCATACTCGTATGTGTGTGAATAATATTTATAGTACAATAGAATAGGTGTTAGAGGACATTCTCAAGTTTTGTTAACAGTCATGAGCTGCCGCAGCAATCTAAATACATATGTGTTACCTAATGTAATTACATCTTGCACCACAAGCCATTTGACCTGTGTTTTACTTTGTGTGTAAGCCATTAATATAAAACGAGTGACTGCGTTGAACGGGAGTTTCATCTCTAACCACCCTCCTAAATGATCACATGATATCATTGTAATTAAACAATTCAAAAATCTTATGTTATACTGAGCAGATCTAATACACTACAACTCTATTTTAATTCATTTTGAAACAGCGTGTTTATGCTTTAATTGATTGCAATAAGACGTCAGATCGTCTATGCACTTGAAGATGAGCTTACACAAAAAACTTTTGCAGTCTTGAGCAAAGTATGTATATGGGTAATTTTCTATCATTTTTAATTGTTTTTGCTATTTAAGGTGGTTTCACCTCAGGATGTTTCAAGATTAAACTTGACAAAACTTGATCACAGATAAAATGCTCAGAAGAGCTACTCTAAAACCTTACCAAACTTAAGATCAATTGTAGATATAGTCATCACATGTGTCAATCTCTCACAGCACACGCAACTGCCAGCAAAATAGTTGCTATGGTGAAAACCTTTTACAGCAGTCTGAAACCTTGGTTACATGTTGGGATAAATGACCGCATTGCACTCGAGTTGAACTCTGACATTCAGTGTACTTTCCAGGCTCATTGCAATCTGTGCTACTCAACAACGTGATTGCATTTTGTTATATTTGTATAGATATTACACAATAATAAACTCTCATGACACATCCGACTGCCAGGGTACTAGTACGCAATAATCATAGATGTAAATGTGCTTGTTTGACCCTAACCAACTTTGAAGCTTGACATGTTATTTAAATTAGATTGGCATGCCATGTGTGGCATGAGTGTTTAGGTTGTGGTTTGCTAATCAAAGTGATTAGATAGTTCTAGATGTTTTTACATTGGAGCTAAAACAGACACGCAACGTTTTACCCAAATTCTGGGCGATCGGTAAACAAAGCGATATACACATCAGTATACCAAATATAATATAAACCAAACTTATTTATAACAGTGAGAATCAAACTTGCTCATTTGTAATAATATTATTGAGATAAATCAGCAAGCCTTCAAGTGTGTCAGCTTTATAGAGACATGGGATTGCTGTGTGTTCATAAAGCTACTGTATGTTTTCACCTGCTGAAAGGCGGAAAGAAACAGTAGGCTTATTCAATTATTTCCCGTATTTACTACTTCATGGTAAAAAAAGGGAAAGTTAAATTGTTTTTAGCTCTACCAATGCAGAATTAAGAGCAATCATGCTTCTCCTTTTAAATGAGTTTGAAGCAAAAGTTCACTAGGAAATAGACAGGCTGAAATGTTTTAGACAAACCATTATAAAAGTTCAATGCATTGCTCAAAGTTCTGTTGCACAACATATACTTCTGAGGAAAACTAAAACTGGTTTGAAATCATTGAATCAAACTTTAAGTACCTAATTAGAATGTTTCTAGCCTTGGAAACTGGTTATGAAAACTCTTTGAGTGCAACAAGCACAATTCCCTAAAAGGAATAGATTTTATGCTAAATGAATACACATCTATGTAGTTGCCTAGCGAAATTAAAAATACTACACATGTAGCTTCTATGTGGGTATTTGCTTGGTAATCAGCCAGTGAGCTATTAATAATAAGAATAATAGCGAGCAGGATATTAACCACTTTCATGATTTGTTTAGTCCGTAACAGATATAGGGATTAACAAGGAGACTACAACTGCAATTCAACATAGTAAATATAATGCAATTATTCAGATTGCGCTGAAGGTGGCACATGATTTTACTCAGTGGCATTGTTTTGTTATATTTTTACTATTTACCATCAAATAAAAACAATTAGTTTGAGATGCAAAAGCAATAATTCTACATTATGTTTTTTGCTACCCGTATAATTTGATATATATACGCATACATTGAATAAATTATGCTTTTATATAAATTATTAGGTAGGTTATACCATTTTTATATAACCGTTTCCTACAAAATATCGGCGGTAATCAGCAATGCAGAAAATAAATAAATATGATTATGACTTAAATTTAAGTTTAGAATACAAAATATGTAAGAGCAAGTATATCAGAATTTAATATGTACCGAACAGAACACATACTATAGTAAAGAATGTGTTTAGTTGACAGAGTAAAGGGCAGGTGACATTATTACTAGTGCGTCACCCGCTACTACTAATATATTGTAAAATCGAACAGTGCATTACCAATGTCTGTTGTTCAAATTTATAAAGATTTTCATGATTTTTGTACAATATATGTGTTCTAAAGCAGAGATCATGTTTTGGGACTCAAAAGAAGTTGTCTTCTCATGTTGTATTATTGTTGTGTTCAAAAAATTCATGATGTAACAAAAATCTTTCTAAGGGAAGACAACTTCTGTTGAACAATTCAGTCTCAATAGCTTCTGCTCTCTATAGTAGTGCAGTCATTGCAGGGCACAATCGCTTTCAAAAAAGTATCTTTATCAGTTATTAATAAAAACAGACCCAATTGCCGACTTTATGTTGTTTATTCATTGTCCAAAGCTCTTTTTCGTGGCCTCCCTAAAACTGTAGAAAGAGTTGTGGTATCATATTTGTCTGTAATAAAATTATACTATGGAAATGTTGGTAAATACAAAAACAGTTTAACTTCACTGCTGGATTAAATGTCTGCATTCATGTTTTATTTTTTTTTAAATCCTGTTCCCATTGTTTCACGCAACATAATAGAAAACCCTTTTTTCAATTTTATCCGCTATTAAAAAGTTTAAGATACTTATTCAAGCGTCAAGACCTTCTGTCTCACAATTTTTCTATCTAAACACACTTTCTAGAATAATTATTCATTATATGGAGTATAAAGTTCATTGTTAGGTAGAAACAGAGACTATAATCAAACAATTTTCATTCACTAAGCTCATCAAAAGTACACAAATGGTATCTATTGCTACATTTGAGTAGTCAATAATCAACTATACATGCAATGCGTAATTTTGAACTCTAAATTTCTTTTAGATATGTTTTCTCGATAATCATTTTGTGTACTTCAAACATGACTTACTTGAAAAAAAGTTTTAACAAATTTGAGTAAGACTTTTAAATCTACTGATCTTTTATGTTTATCATGTTAAAAAAACTAGGTTATCATTGCTTACAACTATTAGTCATGTATAAAATTACCCAAAACACGTATCATAAAGTGGTTTCGGGAGGCAGAGGCTTACCCGTTGTCACCTCAGGCTCTGCTACTAGGTCATCAATGAACACCACAAAGAGCTTGTGTACATTTTATATAACAGTGAGAGACAGTACCCAGCCTGTATATAAGTAATTCTTGAAAACTTTGAGAAGACTTTCACTAATTCCCCAACTAGTAACAGTTTCATTTTTCTAGTTTTCCATTATAATTAATCTTTCACCTTTCTAACACTTTAACCACTATAAACAGGTTTGATAATATTACATGACCAAATGAGTCAAATATCAGTTGAGAACTCGAATATCCTGAAGTCATATATACACAAGCTATACTCCATCATTTACTTACATTATTTCAATAGGACTGTTGCAAGTAATGGTATGAAGTAATTCCAGATCAAAAATAGTGAAACTCGATCAAAATTTAACTATGAAGCATGCGCCTGCGGTGATAAATATGCAGATTTTATGCAGTATTTTGGTAAATCATTGCCTATAATTATATAATACTTATGTTAACCCTAAAGTTATATCCCTCTGTAGTAAGCAAAATTAGAAATCAATGCAGTATCAGGATTGAAAACCTTCTAAATAGACCACGAAAGTTGTAGAATTATTGCTACAGACAGGTTTTATGAGCAACTACATGTACACTGTACATGCTAACTTTTTTTTCATAACCGGCCAGTCATTATTATTTGAACATGTAGAATAAGAAAATATTTACGTCTTTGTTTTTAATACAAATGAAAACTGTTAAAGTCACACTTTCTTCCAACTTTTAAGTTATACCAAACATTGTTTTACACTGATTAGGCACTAGTTAAGCAAAGTGGTGACTATGTTTGTTGTAAGAGTTGCCTACTCAATAGAAATTATTCAAGGTAAATTAACTCCTCTGTGTTTATCCAATATTCAGCTACTACACACATGTGTTCTTAGTTCTAAGACAAAAGCTCTTTCTTAGAGTAATTGCAGATATATATTGCATGATTGATTATGTTTAAAAGAAATCAAAATTTATTTTTTTGAAGGGGTTTGAGGTTAACAAGAAGCTTTTGTCTTACTCTTTTGTAGAGAATTTTTCACATTATTCGATAGAGAATTACCTGAGAAGTTTAACTACTAGTTACATATTTTTAGTAAAAATACCAGTCAATTGTTATTTGTGAATATTTGATTAGGTACTGAGAACAGCTTACAAAGCAGATCCTATTCATTGAGGAATTATATATCATTACAAGTAAATGTATAGGAATTAATACCTCCTTTTCTGGGTGATTCTATTTGGTCAATTCTTGTTGCTGTCTTACCACTAATATAAATTAAAGTTTTTGATTGACATGCATAGTTCCTAAATGATTTAATTATGGTCATTTGGCAATCTGATTTTCCTCAGGTTAATTAAGCTGCTGATTTATTGACTTTCTATGAATATATCTTAAAGATGTTGATTAGTTTAAATGCAGCCAAATCATCAATTACTAATCTTTAATATTTGATACATATATTGTAATCTTTAAAAATCTGTGGGTCTCACTTGAGTCACATATAAGTGTTCATAATAATCTTTAGATAATGCTCAAAGTTGTCATATCTATAAAAACTCAAAAGTTATCCTCTAGACTGATGGGTCCACTCAACTTAACTGCTTTTATTAGGCCTACTGATCATATTTTATTGTTTCTGTTTAAACTGTTTACAGATGGCTGAACTATTGCTAATGTATTCACAGACAGGGCCCATAATATGTACACTGGCAAAAAATCAGCAAGTTTAATAAATCAAAGGCAAAATGAATTTTGCAAAGCTGAAGCCGTTCCATGTTAATTACAGTGTTTAGCTGCCTTGGTTTTGCCATCACAGCAGCTATTAAACAAACCATTTGCAATATCTCTAACCAGTACAGTAATACTTCAACTTACGAGTGCTCCAACGTACGAGAAACCTGAGATACGAGCCAGCTTTCAAGCAAGTTTTAGCCCTAACATACGAGCCATGTTTGAGATACGAGCACTTGAGTCAGTTGTCAAGTATGCCGGAGGTGTTTTATGAGAACAGCATCACTATGTATTTTTCAACTGCTCAGGTTATACTGTTGTACCGTGTTTTTTGTGCACAATTTTCTGTGCAGAATTATGTGAATTAAAAGTACTGTGCGTACACCGAAAGTCTGCCAGTAAAATGAAAGATAATACAAAGAAAAAGCAAATGATAACAGTCGATATTAAATGAAAAAATATGCGAAATGTGTATGCGTGATTCAGCTAGCTCGGCAATATGACAGAAATACATTCATAATTATCAAACAGAAGGATTATATTCAGGGCATTTAGTTCGCAAAAGGACTAACCATAGTTTCTAAACGGTGCAGCGGTCTTCACGACCGCTGATGGCATTGGACAAACAATTGGCCGGTGACAGCGTAACTGAAACGATGCTATGTGAAAAGGCCGGCGCTACCTATCCAAACTGTTTAATAGACATTCGGACAAGTTGGCTAGTGGTCGTGCGTTAACCATTTGTGACGACACCTGTGTTCGTCCTAATCGCAACATGTTGCAAGGGCGACAAAGGCGAACGTCCTTAGATAGGTTTATCTTAAAACAGTCGGCTAGTCGTGAAAGCGAAAAAAAAAGGATTTCTTCGGCGTTCAAACTATGAACGCCGAAGAAATTTGAATTACGTTTAGTTGAAAATGAAAGTTTGCTTTCAGGTTTGCTTCCAAGTTTGTCTTTTAACACTTTGATAAAATCCAAATTTATCAAAGTCAGCTGTTGTAACGAAGGATAACTTATATCTCCCTCCCTGGCAAATGCGAGTGTTAACTGCTATTGTATGTATTTAATTTTACATTTTAATTAATCACATTCCCTTGCATTATTTTTATTTGTTGCTTTTTGAAAGCATGTAGTACGTAAGGACAATAACCAACATGTTCTTTCTGTTACAATATCTTGTTTTGAGTGTTTTATTTGCTTTTTAGAGTATGGAAACCAATCAATATATATTTAATTGTTCTATATATAAATGAATTGCACCAACATGCGAGTAAATTGACATACGAGCTCAGTTTCGGAACGCATTAAGCTCGTAAGTTGAAGTATGACTGTATGTGAGCGGGTATTTAAAGCACTTCCTCCTCTTAATGATGAACTTTGTACTTTGACAGCTCATGGCTGCTCAATCACTTACACTGCTTCAATTACTCCGCCTAACAATTAATAATCTCGGCTCATATCATGTTTGGTAAAAGGTTAAAATAGTTTTTGGGAATGAATCATAACATATACCCATTCTTCTAGAGATCCAATAAAGGGGCTTGTGACCACTTTGATTCATTTTCTATTCTTTATCAATTATATTCCTAACTTATTTATTTTAATTAAATTGGCTCCCAAAAATATCAGGTAGAAACCAGAGAAGGAAATGCTTAACAAAATGTACTTTTTATACCATCAGAGCCAGAGAGTTTGTTTTGCACAGTTCAAAAATAAAACTTTATAACAAATTATGCATGCTCACCTTCAAACTAGTATGGAAAATGATAGCCGAACATGAATATAATTTTACATTTCTAAGTTAATATAGATCAAATCTTTTTAATGAAAAGTGTTTCCAACTTTTTAGAATTAAATTTTTTTGCCAGTAAAATAATGAATGATAAAATATAATAGATTGAATTTTCAAAACTAATAGATTTTTTTTTTCCTGGTTAGTTTTTAGGTTCAGTAAAAGCCTCCAATTGGTGAGTTGTAATAAATATGAAAGCATTAAAGGCTATGTGTCTCTGTCAAATAAGTCAGATGTGCACAACGTACACCAACAATAAACCAACTTCTGATTAATGTTCTCCAGTGCAGCAACTTTGATCCAACCTTCAATCTGGCTGCATTTATTTGTTTATGACATTGTACTGCAATTGTGCTATTTTCTATATTATGGAGTCATCGGTACTATGTTAATGGTTTCAGAATTCTTTGTCTCTTATTTGGAACTTCTAAGTAAACTCTCCAAAATTCAATGCTTATTAAATAGAGTTTCAAGCTTACTGCTGAATAGAAACAGAAACTATATTAAACTTTTAGCATTTAATTTGCCACTCAAACGTACACAAAGTGGTATTTATTACTACATTTCAGTAGCTAATCAGACAGCATAGAGGTCAGTTCTGTTTTGGAAACATTCTCCAGTAAGTTATAAACACTACTTTTAGAAAATATAACAAAACTGTTTTTAAATATACTTATTGTTTCATATTTTTTAAGCCATAAAAAACTTGGTTGTCATAGTTTAATACCATTAAATTGTTATTAGATAACTACGTATAAAGAACATAACCATTTAAAGCGCTCCCTCGCTATACGATACACTTAGCTATACGATATCAACTAAATTTTCTATTGTTATTCAAATTTGGCATTTAGTGTGATGATTATGTCAGAACAAAGAAGATACTGATACGCCATTTACCAAAATATTTCTCAGAGATATGATGCATTTTTATCTCATTTCATCTTTATTTGTTATAAGTTACAGTTAAGATGAACTGAAACCGAATAATTAATAAAATTTTAGCCTTTGACAAAGTTTAGGTTTAGTTTTATAAAAATACTTAATAAAACTTAGTTTTAAGTATGTGTTTAGTAAGCTAAAATCATTTAAATTAAAGTCACCGTTAATTTTACAAATCTGTCTCAAAAATATAAACCCTCTATGTTATGTACTGCGCTTAGTAAACTGCACTGTTGCATTTTAGCACTTTCACTTCCGTCCATGTCCAAATTTAGCTATCGGCCTTTCAATGTATCCCCACATTAATACCACTTGTAAATTGGTATGAATAATATGGCTTGTCAAATGGTATGAGAGTGGTGATTTTAAAACCACTCTAACTACTATAATAAAAAACTTTTCTAGCAGACTTAAACCTCGGTTAGATGTTGAAAAAAATACTGCATGGCACTCAATGTGAACTCTGACATTCAGGTTACATGGCAACCAAACTAAATTCTGTGGTATTCAACTACCTAATGGTATTTTTTTATATTTGTGCAATTATTACACAATGATAAACTCTCATGGCACATCAGACTTCCATGGTACTAGTAAGTGATAGCGGTAGATGAAAATGAGAATGTTGTGAGTATAAAAAACTTCTAAGCTTGACATGCCTTTAAAAATTAAATAGCATGTCACACATGGCATGCTGTTTAGTTTAGGATTTTCTAATCAAAGAGATTAGATCGTTCGAGATGTGTTGCTTTGTAGCTAAAACAAACATGCAAATTTTTACCCCAAATCTGGACATTTAGAGAGAAAAATGAAATAAACAACAATATAACAATTATACTATAAACCAAACTTATTTATAAAAGTGAGGGGCAAACTTGCCCGTTCACAATTAAATATTTGAGATCAGCCTTCAAATGTGTCAGCTTTGTAGAGAGATAGGATTGCTGTGTTTTCACAAAGCTTCATCTACTGTCTGTACTGTTCTGTTCATGGTGTATATATAGATATATATATATATATTTATATATATATATATATTTATATATATATATATATATATATATATATATATATATATATATATATATATATATATATATATATATATAGTCAACTCTCATTGGTAATGGGATTTGTGTATATATATATATATATATATGTATATATATATAAAATTGTTTCCTCACCCCGGATACCCCGTATGGGTGGTAAATTCCGCTCTAACTAGGGTCTCCTACCAGAGACCTGGGAGTTTGAGCACTCGCCTCAAGATCTTAGCTGTTCCCAATAGCACACTTTTCTGAAACTCACCTGAGTTGATTGTTGTTGGTATTTGGGCAAGCCACATTTTATGCGCTGGTGTTATTGCGCCCAGTGCCCCAATGACTACTGGGATTACAGTTGTTCTTACATTCCAGCATTTTTCAATCTCTTCTCCAAGAGGGAGATATTTCTCTACCTTTTATTTTTCTTTGCTGGCTATATTGTAGTCATTGGGTACTGTTATATCTGTTATAGTAGCACTCTTGTTTTCCTTGTCTACCACCACTATATCTGGTTGATTTGCTAGGACATGCTTGTCAGTTCGGATGTAGAAGTCCCAGAGGATCTTAGCGCGGTCATTTTCATTCACCTTATCAGGAGCTTCCCACCAGTGTTGTGGTTTATTAAGGCCATACTCATTACATAGACTTCTATACAACACACCTGCGACATGATTATGCCGCTCAGTGTATGCGTTTCCTGCTAGCTGCTTGCATCCACTGATGATGTGTTGGATGGTCTCAGGTGCATCTTTGCACAGTCTGCATCTAGGATCGTCTCTAGTGTGATAGATTTTTGTTTGGAGTTGCCTTGTTGGGAGCACTTGCTCCTGGGCTGCCATGATTAGCGACTCTGTATTGGCCAATAAGTTTCCTTTGTTCAGCCACATATACATGTATGTCTGATAAAGATTGCCAACCTTAAATAGTTGTTGGTGGTAAGCACCATGAAGAGGTTTCGTGTGCCAGTCAATTTCCTCATCATCAGGGCGTAGGTTCGTTGTAAGAGCAGCGGATTGAAATTCAGCTAGCAACTTATCTGAAATGGCCATGGAGGCTGCATATGCTTTGATGCTTTGCTCCTCTTCCTTCACTGTCTGCTGTACACTTTTGAGTCCCCTACCGCCATTTTTCCTATCAAGATACAATCTAGTAGTATCAGATTTTGGGTGGAGTGCTCCATGCATGGTCAGCAGTTTATGAGTTGCTATATCTGTTTCTTTGATGGCTTCCTCAGTCCACTTTATTATGCCTGTTGGATATCTTATTACTGGCAGTGCATAGGTATTTATTGCCATGACTTGGTTCTTGGCATTGAGCTGGCTCCGTAAGACCTGCCGAAGGCGTTTCTTGTATTCGGTAATGGCTTTATGACGTACCTCGGCTTCGTGGTTGATGTTGCTTTGCATAATCCCCAAGTACTTGTACCCTTCTTCTATATCTTTGATGGTACCATATGGCATTCTTAGGCCATCTGTGAGCATAGAATGGCCTTTCTTAAGAATTAGCCTTCCACATTTCTCAATACCGAAGGTCATTCCGATGTCCTTGCTGTATACCTGAGTGAGGTGTATTAGCGAATCAATGTCCCTTTCTTTGTTAGCATACAGCTTGATGTCATCCATGTAGAAGAGGTGGTTTATTTTGGTGCCACTCTTAAACTGGTACCCATATTGAGTCTCCTCCAGCATATCGCTTAGAGGGTTTAGGCATATGCAAAAGAGCAGCGGTGATGAGTCACCTTGATAGATGCCTCGCTTAATTTTTACACTCGCCAGCTTTTTGCCATTAGCCTCCAGTTCCGTCTTCCATTTGGTCATTGACATCTTGATGAATGCCACAAGAGCAGGGTGAACATTGTACATACTGAGGCACTCAAGTATCCAACTATGGGGAATTGAGTCATAGGCCTTTTTGTAGTCAATCCAAGCCATGGCAAGATTGGTTTGCCTTTTCCTGCTGTCTTGACACACCGTCTGATCCACCAGTAACTGATGTTTGGCTTCTCGAGTGTTGCGCCCAATTCCTTTCCGAGCACTGGTCATATAGTGACTCATGTGCTCTTCCAGTTTGTCTGCAACTATTCCTGAGAGCAGTTTCCAAGTGGTGGGCAAGCAAGTTATTGGTCGATAGTTTTTGGGAATCGGCCCCTGCTTTGGATCTTTTATCAGAAGTACAGTTCGTCCTTTGGTCAGCCATTCTGGATGGTCACCTTGTTCTATTAGGCATTCCATCTGCTTAGCCATTCTAGTGTGAAGTGATGTCAATTTCTTCAACCAGAAGGCTTGAATCATGTCATGGCCAGGTGCTGCCCAGTTCTTCATACGCTGCACTCTGCACTTGATGTCCTTTTTGCTGATGGTGAGTCGTTGCTGAGCCACAGTGTGTTGATGGCCCTCTTTAAGCCTCTTCAGCCAATTTGCAGTGGTGTTATGAGTAGTCTCTTTCTCCCAGATGTCCTTCCAGAACTTTGAAGTGCTAGATTGGGGAGGCTCAGACATTGGCCTCCGCAGTTCACCTTTGAACTGGGAATACCCTCTAGATGGATTATTGATGAACAGTTTGTTCATTCTCTTGTTATCCCGATCTTTGGTGTACCGCTTCAGTCGTGCCGAGAGCGCTACTAGCTGCTGTTTGGCAAATTCTAGAGCTTCTATTGTGGCTTCCCTTTTTTGATGCTCCAAACTGTGGTTAGATCTCTCACTGAGCCTACTAACTTTCTTGCGCAAGTCCTTGATCTTATTTTGTAGCCTCAGCTGCCAGGATTGAATGGCTTAAAGCCTTGTTGGCAGTGGCTTAATATCCATCTCCTCCAAGATGACGGTTGCTGTACTGTAGATTAAGGCATTAGTCTCACTGATTGATTCAGTTGAGATCGACTCCAGTGCCAAGTTAATGTCTTCTAACAGTTTCTTAGGTATGGCCTTGCTAACTCTTCGTAGTGGTACCCTGCTACCATAATCATTAGCAGCTGACAACTTGTTGATGATATTCTCCGCAAGCTCTCTCACTCTTGAGTCAAGGTCCAAGTGCATGTCTTCTTCAACCTGTGAGCCAACACATGATCGTGTATGTGTGACAGTGTGTGTTGACATGCACTCCTCGTTGGTTGAGGTTACTTGGGTGAACTGTTCCCTAATTTCATCTACCTCAAGTTCCGATATGAGGTGCCGCTTGATTATGTTACTCCTCTGAGCTACAAGTTCCTTAGCGGTTAGTGGCAATTCAGGGCGCATGTTTATCCACAGTTGACGCATCCTTCCCATGTAGCCTCACTTTTGAGGTTCACTCATAAAGTAGCACTGCATAAGGTCCGTGTTATCAGTCCGGGTCCATTTCATCCGCTTTGAACCAGTAGCCCATTTTTCACTGCCTTGTCCTGGTTCAGCTACAGGCAGCGCGGACCTTGTTTGACCGGGCGACGTCCGAGCCGGCATGGCTTTGATTATTGCACTCATCATAGAGGTTGTAGACGTTATACAAGCAAGGGTCTTGTCTAAGGACCACCAAAAAAGTGCAGTTGTTGGGGTTTGAACCGAGGACCAAATGATCACGGTCCCGATACCTTACCAACTGCACTATCTGTCCTGTATATATATATATATATATATATATATATATATATATATATATATATATATATATATATATATATATATATATATATATATATATATATATATATATATATATATATATATATATATATATATATACTCATGCTACAGACAGTACTGTTTTGGCTATTGAAGCCTCATCAGGTCAGCTCAGAGCTTAGGCAAGGGACACAAATCCCATTACCAATGAGAGCTGACTTCCTGCCATGAAACAACTAGGTTGCCTCACAGACTTTAAGAAAGTCAATGTGCTGGCACCAGAGTGCTCAAATTACAAAAGTGATGAGCATTGCACAAAGGCTAATAGTGCTGCACCTCTCACAGAGTGCTCAACCAAACCGAAGTGAGGGAGCATTTACTCATGTATATATATATATATATATATATATATATATATATATATATATATATATATATATATATATATATATATATATATATATACATATATATATACATATATATATATATACATATATATATATAGATTCATGTGAATGCCGGTATTACAGCCGTTAGGGTTTCTGACACCCCTTATGCAATACTGAAATACAGTCGGTCGTTAGGGTTCAAAGGGTTAAAGTAATCATTAAAATTTCCAACACTTTTTAACACTATTCAAAGATCTAATATTATTAGATGACTAAATGAATAAAATATCCCTTGATAACTTGAATAGCCAGATGACCTTAAACCATATGTACACAAGCAATAGTTTATTACTGACAGACATTATCAAGACACTTGGAAGTAATTGTATAAAATAATTGTATTTGAAAAACAATCGAAGAACTTGCAAGAAAATTTAACCAATCACCGAAATGTAAAAAGTAGGCATTTAACAATGAAGTATGCGCGTGCAGTGATAAGCCTGTCAATTTTGTGCATTATATTGATAAATCATTGCTTATAATTATATAGTACTTATGTTTACCCCTTCCCCTATATTTCCCTGTGGTAGCAAAGATTTGAAAGCACTGATATGATGCAATTGCACAACTTCTAGAAAGTTTCAAAAATTATAGAAATAAGGCTACAGACAGGTTTTATGAGGTGCCATATATACAGGCAAATGATTTTGTGTGAGTGATTTGTCATTACTTTTGTAAGAAGTAACGTAAGAAGAAAACTATACCATTGTTTTCATTTAGTCAGAAAAATGTGAAAGGCGCAACTTGTTTAGTTTTGTAAGTAAGACCAAACTTTTGTTACCCTGATCAGGCACTAGATATGCAAAGTGATGACCATATGTGCTGTAAGGGTTGTCTACTTTATGAAGAATCATTCAAGCTAAATTAGGTCATCTGCGCTTATTCATTCTTTCGTTTCTGCATGCCTTTTTTTAGTTCTAGCACAAAAGCTCTTTATTAGAGTAAGTGAAAAAATATATATAAATATAAATATATAGCATGATTGACTCTGTCTAATAATAGCTTATTTTGGAATAGATCATGAGATTAACAAATAGCGTTTGAATTTCAATTTATAAATTTTTTTCTAAAACTGTTTCAAATTACTCAAACGTGCATTACCTGAGTAGTTTAATTACTAATCATATTTCTGGCATAAAAACCTGTAGATGGCTATTTGTTATAATTTGATAATGCACTGAAAACAACTTACAAAGCAGGTCCTAGTCTTTGAGGACTTATCTATCATTTTTTGTAACTCTATAGAACTAAACAGTTCTTTTCTTAGATTATTGCCATTTGGTCTATTCTCCTTGCTGCGTAACTATTAGTGGTGCTTCTACCAAACAAGAAATTACAGTTTTTAAATTGCTTTTATAGTTCAAAATGATTTACTTATTGTCATCTGTCAATCTGATAACCCTCAGACTAAATAAGCTGCTGATTTACTGACTTCTTATAAATATCTCTTAAAGATGTTTATTAGTTTAAATGCAGCCTATTGAATTTACCTATTTTCACTATTTTAAAACATTTATACATGATACATTTTAATATTAAGAAGTCTGTTAGTCTCACTTTTGTCATTTAAAAGTATTCATAATAATTTTCAGATCTTGTTCAAAGTTGCCATATAAACAAATACCCAAAGCTATCTTCTAGACTGATGGATCCATTTAACCCAAGTTGCATTTATTACTAATCAATTAGCATCGCTTCTGCTTGAACTTTTTACAGATAGCTGAACTATTGCTAATGCATTCACAGACACGGCTGATAATATGTACGGTGGCAGTAAATCAATGGATTTAGTGGGAAATATATTAAAGGCGTCATGACCGTTGCAAGGCTGAAGTCTTTCTATGTTGATAACAAGTGTGTTCATTGTTCGGTATTGTCATGACAACAGCTATTAAAACTGACCCTCAGCTATGTATTTAGCCTGTGTTTTGGCAGGTTTTAGAACATACTCTCTTTTCAATGATGTACTTTGTACTATGACTGATAGCTTTACTACCACATTGCATTCCATAATAACTTTACATATTTCTACTCATTCCCCCTTATTATTATGCAACAAAAAAAGATTGACTGAAAAAACGTAGACTTCACGCTAGATCATTATAGACGTATGTAGTCACTTAGTAAAACTTAAAATGCTACACTTGTATCTTATATGTGGTTATTCGCTTGTCAATCACCAAAATAATCCTTGTTCACTTGACAGCGCTTGCCACAGAGTATTGGCCTGTCATACATATTATGATGAGTGCAATCTCTGCAGCATAATGACTTGAAAATAAGACTGCAAGATAGTGGGTGCTCATAATTGAACCATTACTGCTAGATTCAGTGCTAAGTCCATTTTTGCTGAAAAAATAGTTTTTTGTTACATAGTTTTAAAGTGCAAGAAAATTTGTGGAAAAGTCTAAAAACGTCCACAAATATTACAAAAGCTAGAATAATACTAATGTAACTAAGGTTAGCGCAGCAGAAAATTAATTTTGTTATTCACATTCATGCAATATATGTAATATATTAAATGCCCAATTATATATAAAGAGTTATATACAAAGTATTTAGATATCTACATAAGCAAACATATATACATACATATATATATATATATATATATATATATATATATATATATATACTATATTATTATTATTATTATTAGTATTATATATTATATAATACTACTTTAATATGACTACTTTGCTAAAAGGTACAGCCATAAGCGGCCAATATTTAGATTTTCCAACCGAACTCATGAAACATACGAAAAGCACACAAATATTTGCCTGAAATTCACAGAATGGTCAAAGTTGTGTGTCTACACTAAAATTATTAACAAAGCACTTTTAGATTGCCAAAAAATAATTAGTGAGCGCGATATTAACAGCTTTTACAATTTGTTTAGTTTAAAACAATTATAACGACACTAAACAAAATGCCAAGGTAATTCAACATAGTAATTATGATGCAATTAATTAGATTGAGCTAAAGTTGACACATTTTAACTAGTTGAATCGTAGTTACTATGTTTTAATTAGTTTCTATTAAAACAAAAATACAATTAGTTTGGGATGCAAAAGCAATAATTCTCTGTTATATGTTTTGCTAACCGCATAATTTTATATACTTATACCATTGAATAAGTTATAATAATATGTTAATTATAAATTAAGTTATACCATTTTCTCTAACTCTTTGCGACAAAATAAATATTATAGATATAAAAATGCTTTTGGTTTAAATGCAAGTTTGTTGCACATGTCTACATAGTATGGAATAGTAAATATATCAGAATTTACTGTGTACAGAACAAAACACATACCTTAGTAACGGGCATGTAGAGCCGATATAATGATGAGTAAGTGGCATTATTATCTATAATGCATAGCTGGTATTGTTATCAGTGCATCACCAGCTACTGCTAATATATTTCAAACTCTACCAGAGCATTACAAACATCAATTGTTCAAACATTATAAATAGTTTTATAAGCATTCTAGACTTGCAACAGTTTGGGACTAAAAGAAGTTGTCTTCTCATGTATTATTGTATAGTCTAAATCAGGGGTGCTCAACCTTTTTAGACATGTGATCTACTTTTATATTTGCCTGCCTTCAAAGATCGACTAGTCTAGCGAAGCCCCGAAACAAAAAATTAAAAACAAACTTGAGCCTGTAGTGGTGAGCCTATCACCTTTATTAAGTTCCACATATATGCTTATATAATGCAGTGATCCAGTAAGTAACATAATTTTAAAGGAAAAACATTCATTCTCTACCTTAGTGAGAAACCTGGCACTGGGAGGATGCAGCTAGTTTCTTATAGTCAGGGTAGTAGCAGGTTGTTGCAAGCCTCATACACGCCAGTAGGTGGTCATCTGTCATGGTGGATCTGTATTTTGATTTTATTATCTTCATGTAAGAAAATGCAGATTCACACAGGTAGGTTGATCCAAAGCAGGCTGATAAATTAAAAGCACATCTTCTTATGTTTGGATACTTCTCCTCTAACAACAATCCCCACAATTTTTCCCTCTCAGTGGTTGCCCTGGATTTCATCTCTATGTCATTTTGAAGGGAGACTATTTCATTTTCCAATGCAGTTGTATCCAGCTGAAAGAGTGCTCCCATTTTGAAGGCAATGTCCTCCACATCTATGTCTGTGGCAAATGGGAAACACATATATGTGGCAACAGGCTCAACTGATGCAAAGTCATTGAAGCGCTTGTCAAACTCTGATGAAATGCTTTGCACCTGCTGAATGTAATGTGCACTATTGAGTTCTGCAGAGGTTTTGCCCTGACGCGCAAGTTCGGAGTTCATGTGTTGAAAGTAGCGCAAGTCCTGGCGTTCAAGCTTGGTTGAGATCAGCTGTAACTTGCGTTTAAATGCGTTCACAGAGCTGATCATGTTAATTACATTTTTGTTTTTTCCCTGCAGCTCTAAATTCAGCTCATTCAGAAGAGCAGTAATGTCAGTAAGGAAAGCCAAATCCATGAGCCACTGTTCATTTTCAAGCTGTGCATATTCCGCATGTTTAGATTGTTTGAGAAACTCTTTTACATCAGGCAATAGCTCTCTGAATCTTTCCAAAAATCTACCTCTGCTCAACCACCTCACATCTGTATGAAGCAGCAGATCTGTGTGTTCTGCGTCAGCCTCTTCCATATGAGCGCGGAAAAGTCTCCTCTGTAGGCTCCTTGCTCGAACTGAACAAACAATCTTCATGACAATATCCATCACCTCCTGCATGTTTAATACTTTCCCACATAAAGCCTGCTGGTGGATGATGCAATGATAATGAATAAAGTCTGGAAAAGTGTCATTCTGTTTGCAATGAGCTATAAACCCATTACTACAGCCCACCATAGCGGGTGCCCCATCGGTTGTAATGGAAACAAGCTTACCTAGCGGCAGTTGGATTTTGTTAACGAACTCCATGAATGCTTGAAATATGTCTTCACCTCGTGTATGTCCTTTAAGAGGCAAGATGCAAAGCAGCTCCTCTTTTGCAGTCATGTTATCGAACATCATTCTTATGAAAAGGCACAACTGTGCCACATCCACAGAGTCTGTTGACTCATCAAACTGAAGTGAAAAACACTCACACATGGCAATATCTCTCTGCAACTGGGCTGTGACGTTCTTCTCTATTTCCTCACATCGCCTTGTCATCGTACTTCTCGATAACTGAACGTCTTTGATTGCGGACATGATTTCATCTTTGTTTTTAAAATCCACAAACAATGAATCAGCAGCTTCCATAAATGCTTCCTTGACCATTGCTCCATCTTGAAATGGTTTCTTATGCTTGGCAAGAACTTGGCAAACTCGATATGATGCTATCTTAGCTGCTTTGCCTCTCGTATTTGGCCTGGTAAAAATAGACTGCTGTGCAGCTAGTTGCGATTTCAATTCCTTTAATTTTATTTTCCTTAATTCACTTTGGGCAGGAAAATCATTCTCGTACCTTTTATGCATGGTTGTGAAATGCCTTTCGAGGTTACCCTTCTTAGGAAGCGAGATGATGGCTTGGCAGATGAGGCACATGCATTTAGAGTTGGAAATGACAAAGAAATAATCCTCTTCCCATTCCTTGTGGAAGTGATAGGTTTTTTGTCGTTTCAGATTTGTCTTAACACTCATTTAAGGGTTTATGTTTTTATTCAAAAAGAAAAAACGAGATCGACTGCTAGCAGAAAGCTGCATAACATTTTAACAAAAGTTATTTTGGGTGCATGAAGAACTATACACGGTTTTGTATCGAGTGCGGACCTATCGGCTTTTTCTGCGGTCCTGTGCTGGGAACTTATGAATGGCGTTCACGTGTATTTTTGTTGGTCTTGAAATACACAATCAAACACGACTATACATAAACAACGATAATAGGTAAATAATGTTATTATTAAAACTACTTTTTTAGTGCAGTAGTTTAGTAAAGTGCTGTGCAGCAATAGTAGTTGCTGCTAGTTAGTGAATAATTATTATTTTATGTTGTAATTATATGTTATCCTAAAATCATCCCGCGATCGACTGCCAAGCACTTGAAGATCGACTGGTAGATCGCGATCGACTGGTTGGGCAACCCTGGTCTAAATGTTCATGATTTAACAAAATCATTTCTAAGGGAGGACAACTTCTGTTTAAAAATTCAGTCTCAATAACTTTTGATCTCTACAATAAGGCAGTTATTGCAGAAATAATCAGTTGTAAATATTTTATTCATTAATTATTAAAAACAGCTTTACAAGAGGTTTAAAAACAATCACCACAGTCTCTGCAACTAAATTATTAATCAACATCACAATCAACTAGCGTACATTTGATATAACAGTGAGAGTCAGTACACAGCATGCGTATAGCTGATCCTTGGAGCAGTTGATAGTCCAGTTCCTAGTTCCAAAATTTGGAATCTTTTCCTCTTTCTAGTTTTATACTAAACTTGACTTTTTGTCCTTCTAACCCTTTTACAGGTATAAAAAACATTTGATAATATTGCATGATCAAATAATTCACTTATCATAATATAACTTGACTGATTGAGACAGTGCACTTGAATAGCCATGAATTGTTTCTACACAAGTTATACTTTATCAGTAAGATATATGATTCACTGAAGGGCATCATAACTCCAAGTCACACTATATTAATTATTTAGGGTAATTTTTTGTGGCTAATACTTAATTGCTATGACTAGACAGATAAACGACAGACACATATTGAAAATCATATGTGTTTATTTAAAAATAACACATTATCGTTCAACATGAAAGCGACAGAGAAAATAATAACATTAATTGAACATTTTGCCTAGAAAGTATTTAACAGTAAACAACACGGCGTATAAAACACTGTATATAATTATGTAGTATTTATGTAAAATTTAATCACTAAAAGTACTACTCACACATCTATATTTACTTCTGGTAGGAAAAAATTGGAAGCATTGATATGTTGCTGTAGCAAAACTTCTAAAAGAAACTAAAATAGTATGGCAATACCGTATCAGATTGGTTTCATGAACTACAAGCTGCATGAGTTACAAAATTTTCTTATTGGTCAATATCCTTGACCTTTTTGTAATAATCTACTTTGAGAAAAGGTGTAGTTTAGTTTTCATTGAGATTAAAAAATATGAAAGTGGCAATTTTGTTAAATTTGCATATATTACTACTATTCTGTAAACAGTTTATGCACCTAACATTTGTTTTCAAAACAATTGAGCACTGGATTGTAGGAGTTATCTACCCAATAAATATTACTCAAGGTAAATCAACTCTATGATGCTTATTCAATATTTATCTTCTGTATGCTCTCTCTTGCTATTTAACACAAAAGATTTTGTTGAAGAATGTATAAAAATATAAATTGTAAGATTTACTCTATCTAAAGAGAATCCAAATTCATCTTGGGAATAGATTATGAGATTAACAAGGAGCTAGTGATTATAACTTTCAAATGTTTTTGGAAAGAGTTTGTTTTAACGTTTCTTAAAAATTGTATTAGGCCCACTTGACTAATTTAATTACTAGTCATAGATTATTAGTAAAAATACAAAAAATTAACTATTTCTTATGATTCGATGATGTATTGAGAGCAGCTCTCAAATCAGGTCCTTGAACCCTGTCAGCATTTGTTTACATTAAAGTTAAATATAGAAACTGACACTTATGTGTTATTGATAATTTTATTTTGTCTATTCTCTTGGTCACATTTTCATCATAAGTTTTTGTCCCAAATAATCAATCAGTTTTTAAATTTTATGCATACTTCCTAAGTTATACAAGTATTGCCATTGCGCATTCCTATAGGCCTAAGGCTACCTAAACTGCCGATTTTCTAACTTTCAGGTATATTTCTTAGACAACAATTTTGCTCTAAATGCAGCCAAATCATTAATTGCCAATATTTATTCCTTTAAACATGTATACTAATCTTCAAAGATATGTGGGTGTCTCTGGTGTCATTTGGAAATATCTATATAATCTTTTGAGTAATCTTCAAGCTTGCTATATGTACATAAAATTTTGGTGTGTCGTCACAACAGATATCAAAAGTGACCCTCAACAGTGATTTAGCCGGTGTGATGGTAGGTTCATAGAATATGCTCTCTTTTTAATGAAAAGCTTAGAAATGTGACTGACAGCACGCTGTTAATCAATCATTTTCACTGCTTTGATTACTAGGTCTAAAAATTAACATGTCAGAAGCCTTATACTACAATGATTACTGTGAATATAATTTGATTAGTAAAAATCATTAATCTGAGGGTGTTTACACTAGAAAAGATATGCACCCAAATAAACAGTCAATTGAAGAAAAGTAGATCATTGCCTTTCTGTTAGGAATAGAAGCCGGTATTTAGCATGATTGAAATGGTGAGCCATCAGCAAATTGTTGAGTATTTTCCAAGATTATTGTATTTTAAAACTTAGTATAACGCTGTAATAGCCTGACTTTATGTGGTCACATGTGTGCTGATTAAACTTTGGCATATAATGGTGTCATCTTGCTTGATTTCATGAACATACATATGTTTGTTGATGTTTGTTAGGCTGCATATTTAGTAGCTAAGAAAACTTTAGCTAAATGTATAAAAAATCTCTATAAACGGTTTCATTTCTACTACCAGCAATATATTTTATCACTTATCTTTACTTATGATAGAATATAACAGGCACTTTCAAGCTAACGTGTTTATATTATAAATAGTTTATCAAAATAAGTGTAGCAAGTTGTCAAACTACTCAAAGAATTATTGCCAACAATAGAACATGCAAAGAAATGGTATTTGATAACATTACTCTGCATAAGTAGGGTTTCTGCTGAACTATACAAAAAAGTTGGCACACCATTTAATCTCTGGTGACTCTCATCACTGACTCAGTGAAGTGATTTGATTGGCTCCTCCACATTATCCCTCCTTGGTTTTCAGCACCATATACTCCATTCAGCAAGGATTCATGACAGTTTGTAAACCACCAGCCACCTACAACACAGTCTTGATGAAATACAATAAAATATTATACATTTATGATTTAAAATGGTTGAACAAATTATATTAATAGAGTTGAAAAACATTTTATGATATTTTTATCTCTGTGTTCTTTTTACTGCATTAAAATTGTAGTCTATCTAGATATTTTAGTACCTTCCATAATACCCATTATATTATTATAGTATTTTGGACTGGCTAAGTTTATACTTTGAATACACACATACAATTTCACACTGAAAGTTAAAAAGGGTGAAAAGGTCAACATGGATGTCTCTTGACTTTTTTGAATGGTGCACAAGTTTGCACAAGTTATCACAAGTTCAGGGAAAATCCCTAAACAAAGAGTACACAAATAAAACAAACTAGAAATTCCACTGTCATACAGCCCACGACCAAAGTGATAATGGAAAAAAGAAAGGGTACTGTTGGCTGTTGAGAAAGTAGTTCTCAGCAGGAATTGAGAGAGTATAGTGTAAATGAGACTTGTTTTAAATAGAAATGTTCTAGAAATAGCTTGAAAAGCTTGGTTTAATACAATAATAAATCACACCTAGTCACACAAAAAATCACACCTAATCTACTACTATCTCAAACCTGTTTTACAACGATAAAAATAATATTAATTTAAGCTGTAGGCCTAACCTACTGCAATGTATGTATTTTACCAACAACGATAAGGAAATATGTATATTATAACTTTGACATGCAAAAGTAGAAGTAAAATGGCAAGCTACTGTGTACTATACACAGTTTGAAAGTCGGTTGCGTTGAATTTAGAATGGTTTTGATAGCATTCTTTAACAGAAAGCAAGTATGAGCATTCACGCGTCTGAAAGTTCCCTGCAAACTGCAGCAACCAAAATAAAAAATGTTCTCGTCATAAAGGGGCGTTGTAGTTCGGCCCTAGCTGGTACATATTTTCGGCTAATGTTTTAAATAATGAAACCTTCGGTGATTGGACAAAAAACATAGGCTGATAAACTGTGTACCACAATTTCGAACCTGTAATTTACTCTATGCCTCTACATTCATTACAAAAACCTTCAAATAAATTCGATTACATGTAAACAATGCCATAGACTGGTGAAATGAGCACGGGTTTCTCGTGAAATACGCAATGCTGAATTGTTCTACTATCTGTCACACGGCTTTATTAGCAGATCGTAGGCCGGTCTTAACTTTTATTAAACCAAGCTCTTCGTTTGCTCTTCGCAAGCGTTTTGTGGCAATTTTCGTCCAAATTAATCTGTCTATTTGTGTATAATCCGATCAGATGGGTAAGTTTTAAGGTAATGCCGATGGTTTACAATGACTTGGTAACACATTTAAATAGGTTTAAATGTGTTTTGCAACGTTATTATACTTTAACGACTCTGCAAAACGATGGTTAAATTTGTTGATGAGATTTCAAAACAAGGGTTCGTCTCATTGTTGATGAATAATTTTTGTAAGTTGTGTGCACATGCATTTATCTTAAAAACTCCCAAACTTCGCATCCGCTCGTTTAGTCGTGGGATAAATTTTTTGTTGGTCTTGCTAGTGGTGATTTGATTGTAAAATAAGTTTCTTAAAGTCTTTGTCATGTATGATGAGTGCATTCTACTAGAGTAATTTTGCACCCTCTGAATATTCTGCTAGGTAAATAAGAATCATGTAATGTACACACTAGTATATAAATTAAAAAAACTTTAATTTAATACAAATATTGCTGACAGACATGGGTTTTTTGGCCATCAAAGCATTTTCATAGATTTTGCATCATTGGCTATAAACTAAGACTGGATTTTATTATCACATACGGAAGCAATAGTGTATGCATTAAAAATAAAATTATATTGTTTCTGTCATAGAAAACTTCCTGGAAAGAACCTAAATGCTGATAGAAGTCAATCTATGTTGAATAATTAACACTGTCACATTTACTCTAGCTCAATGCTGTTTTCAGCAGCTCGGCACATGCGATTTCTCAACTCCAAGCAATGGGATACAAGTTTTACACAGTTTTTTAGCTTTTTGGTCTTTAGCTGATTGAGTTCATGACCCAGAGTTAGGTTTTTTGGAGATCATACGCAAAGTTAGACCATGGCGTAATAATTCAGTAAAGCAGATTTAACTGTTTGGAGCCATCGGTGGAGCAGAATTTAGTATCAGCTAACTTTTTACCTAATACCTTTTTAACACATGCAAGTTTAACGGTTAATTATTCAGTTACTTTCCATAAAAATACAAATACAAATAATCATTTAGTTGAATGACCATGATAAAATATTTTTATTAACAACACCGAATCTCAAATGCAGTAGAAAAAAAGTTAACAAATATCTGATAACACTCTAGCTAAAACTTTCATACCTTCCCAATATTGAGCACAGTTGCCTCCACTGTTGTCTTGATCATGATCAGGAGTGCTGAACTTCATCCCATGATGATGGTCCAGACCATAGCTATCTAAACTCCCACGATAGCCATCATTACTAATCTGTTAGTATAGATATGTGTGAACTGTACAAGAATTAATAGGAATAATGTATTACAATTCCCTGTTTCTCTATTAAGTTATGGAGACAAACTAAAGAACTTTTTAAGTTAACACATTTGAGTTGAGCTAAACTATATCTATGATATGACTCTAAAGACATGATACTACCATTACTCCTAAGGAGGTCAATATTCAGGACAATTACATTAGTCAATACATAACTGTGCTATAAACTGTATAGATGATTAGAAAGAATGTGTATATTCAAGAGTGTATGTATATTCCCCTTATGTCTGTCTGGTTACCAACTATTAAAGCCCTAGTATACATTAAAGAATATGTGCAAAACCTTTCAACAAAGTTCACAAAAGCTGCTAATTCTTTCACAGCTTTGCAATAGTAAAAATCCTTAAAGGTTGACTTGCAACAAAATTCACATTACAGTTATTTGGTATCAAAAGATTCGCCATGTCTTACTCTGTTGTGTGGTAGGTGCCAAATATGTGGAAATGTGATAAAAAGCTCTTAAAAGCTCAAAAACAAAAAGCCGCCGTGGATTGGAATCTCTTGATTTCGATGACGTATCCGCGCTGTATGGTTATTGTCTTGTCACGTGATGTTCTCGCGTGAATTGAAAAGCCAATAAAAAACTCAATATCAAACTTATCGTAGCAATAGTTTATGATAAACACTTCGGGTTTTACCTAAGACCCCGTATCAAATATAGATGCTCGCTACTTTACAGTTTCGGCTTGGCCATTCCGTTCGACTATTCATGTCCGAGTTGCGATCATAAAAAATGTCAAATTCTGAAAAGTTAAGACCCTGGCGTTTCGAGCCTGACGCTCTATCTGAAGAAGATCCTCAACAGAATCAAACCTCCCAGCAAGTAAGCATCGCCACTAGCCAGCTCTTATGTGCCAAGCTAGCTAGTAGTAATAGTTTTAGCTTGAGAGTGATAGAACGAATATTATTATATATGATTTTAATGATGATAATTATCGCTTCAATATTGCGAAAAAATAATTACAGATTTTTCTCGAATGACAACATTAACAATTTTAATATTTAAATCTAGCGCTGCACTGATATACTGTTGGATAACATCGACCTGATGTATTAGCTATGGTTGCATAGACATATCTGTTCATTTCTTTAGGAGCTAATACCAACGGATACAGAGTGGTGTGCCTGCAAGCGTTGTCAAGACATGCCATCTCTTCCTGAATGTTTGTGCTGCCATTATGCTGAGTTTGCGCATTGTCTCCTTGACCGAGGGGAGCATGAATGCCTGTGTATGCATCCTGGTGTAAACGAATTTGTGGCGTCGGCACCCCTTGAGTTGAGGTGGAATAATTACCTACGATATCATAGTGAGTTGGGTATTCATTTAATGCCAACAACACCAAGGCTATGCTAATGTGTCAAGCATTATCTAAAATTCTTGTGTTACACATTTAATGCATCAGTTGAACACACACATATTCTGAACTCGTGGAACACAAGGAGAACTGGTATATTTGGCTTGTACACTTACTACAGTAGAGAGTGTATTAGTTTTATGATTTTATTATATAAAGATTGAGATTATTTTGATGATCAGCAATTATTGTTTTTCAATAATTGTTTTGGTAGATAATCTATTCCCATTTGGAGAGCCATAGCCAAATGCTCGGAAAAGGTTGTGTGCATACCGCAATCTTGTGTTTTGGTTTATGCCGCAAATCTTGTTTGCAAGTCTGCAAACTCTTCTTCATCATCCGTTGGTGGGAAAAGAGCCCGAATCTTAGACACCAAGCAGGCAGGTAGAGGCCGTCGCTCACGGCGACAAATTTGCAGCATAAGCCAAAACACAAGCTTGCAGTATGCACACAACCTTTGTAACAACATCCGTTGTAATGGACCTCACTCTCAGGCCGTGGGAAATTAGATCGGACTGGCATCGCTTGAAGCCTTCCAGCTCCATGGTGTTAGAGCTGGTGGTCTCTGTTGACTGCAAAGTAAAGAAAGTTACGACCAACAATTACTTTCACATTATTTGAATGAACTATTTAGCTAGATGAGCAACTTCATGTTTATGTATTGATAACTACTAAAAAATTTGGGTTTTTGTCAGGCTGTGAAGTAAAAACTGTCAAAGTTTTACCTTGACAAGATGGCTGCTGACTATTAAACCGCAGCTCTGATCCATCATAGTGTAGGCTCTGTATAGTGCGCAATGCCCCGGACTATCGCATCTACCATCACCTGCCAAATCAAGCTCCCAATCGATTGCTGCCATCAATCCCTCGTTATGCAGGGTGTACTGCTCAGCAATACACTGTAAAATATTGTAAAACTTCATTATACAAGATTAATTTGTATCATTATCATTAGTCTAAGAATGTAGAATCCTCTTCCCCCTTTTTGTGCTATATTATGATGAAGAATCAGAATTTTGAATTATAATATATTTTGCTTGAAGGATGACATATTTTCATTTCAAGAAAAAAATTGTTTCTAAATGTCGTTATTCAATTAGTGTGCCAAGCTTTTACTCACATTTTCCAAGTTTATGAGTAAATATTAACACTCACACCATGTAAGTATTCTCTTTGTTGGTAGAGGCAAACGCTGTGGCTTGGTATTGCGATGTTCAGGAGCGACAGAAAACGGAGGTTCTGCGTAAGGCATCCGCCAGAAAAGAGTGATGTAGCTGCCAGCAGGGGGTTGATGACGTGAGCTCTGTTCACCCTGGCAGTTGTTTCCCAAGTGTACGATTGGTGACAGGAGGCACATGTAACCTTGAACTCTACCCATCCGCCTTCTCGCACCATCGTGAATGAGCAGGGGAGGGCGCAGGTGTGACAGTGAAATAGTCGCTGGAGTGCTGTCACACTTACTATTATTTTCTCCTCTTTGAAGGAGGATTCGGGTCTGAAATCACAACACAATAGTTGACATGCAATAAGATCTGTACAACATCATTTCCTGTTATTATATCATATTTGCTTGATCAGAAAAAGAATAAATATATAGCCATGCAATCATGACACAGATTTTACAAAACCCTATCAGAATCCATGATATTGTAAACATAAAATGTGAGTAATAACTCTATGGATATTTTTTATATTTTGTCAAGTTTGGTTTAGTTCAGCTCTATCTTACATGTAATTGGAGAGCGTTTGACGCTGGCCAACATAGCGCTCAAACTCTTCCCAGTCTTCAGTGGTTGGCACAAATTCTTCATCTAATACTAATAATAATCAACTAATAATATTAATATGCTATTAACGATGATACCAGAAAATGACAATAACTATGTTATATAACATATCTATAAGTGAGTGGGGTTAAGAAATTTGGCAAAATTAATCGTGAAACAACATTATTTTATCAATTATATATTAATATATTACGTTTTACAGATAGATATGCAGTATGAATTAGTTTTGTTATTATAATAAGAATAATACACGTAATTAAAAAGATAAAATACTAAGAATATAATATTACAATTAAATGACATTAATATTGTTATATTAAATATAGATTAATACAGTACTATTAGGAGAATACTAGAAAATAACCCGAGTTACAACTACTAATACAAGTAGTTCATAAATTAAATTACTCACGTGCTTTGGTGACATGTGGAGTAAGCAAACAGGTTAGAAAACATGTCGTCTTTGAACTGGCGAAAACAAAGGTAAGAGTAAGCAGGCGAATAAATAAAGTTTGTCACATCCAGCTTCACCCAGTTGCTCCACGCCCGGTGGAGGTCTGGTCTTTTCTCAGCTCTTGGCCAAAAAAAAGGTGCTTCTCAGCTTGGCAGCTGCACAAACACTATGTGGCGCGTTAGACATTATGACGAATTGAAATAAACAAGTTGAATATGAGAAAGCGTGTTTGCTATTTGCGATAGATCAAACTTGAACTGAAACTAACATTATCTGGTCACGTGACTTACAATTCCCGCTATATGGCGCGAAAAGTTTCTACAGCATTTTTCAACCATCATAGCGGACCAAAAGGCTCATCATTTTTATCAGAGGATGATATGCAATCGTTCAAACTAAGCTTAAAAAATTAAACATATTTTTATGCTATGTTTTGAGATATCAGTGCTCAAAGTTGCAGCATTACGATGCCGATAAAATAGACGCGTAAGAACAATAGACATGGTTTTTGTTGCAAGCGTGAAGTATATTTGTGAAAATAGTTCGACGAATAAGGATGCATGAAAGTGTAAACATAAACTATCTCGCACACATTTTAGCCGTTTTAGCACACATACGTCACATTTTAGCCGTTTTGGAAAACGAATCCAAACTAGGGCGGTCTCGTGTGGCTGCGATTTTTTGTTCGTTTTTTAGCTTTTACGAGCTTTTAATCACATTCCCACATATTTGGCACCTACAACACAATAGAGTAAAACATGGCGAATCTTTTGATACCAAATAACTGTAATGTGAATTTTGTTGCAAGTCAACCTTTAAGGATAGGAGCATATTAGCCAGCAAATTTTGCAAAAAATCAGGATCACCATGAAACAAAATGTTTTTTGTTAGATAATTTTAACCTTTCAACCCTGGCCATCCTTTTCAATGTGTATCAGTAACCCTGGGCAAATTTTCAACTGTTTTTAAATTTTTAAACTTTTGTTAAATATATTTAAATGTGCTCATAATACAATGATTATTGGAAAACCATAGCAAAAAAATTCAGTAACTTACAGCAAATGACATCAAACATAAAAAACAGTATTTAACAACTTCAGACTAAAACTATAAAAAATTGTATGCTTTTGGAAACTCGTAAAAATATCTACAGTAGCATCATATCTATTGATCACTTTCATCATCATTTCATGGCTCAAGATAAACTGGATAATTATAGCTAGTATTATTAAATTCTTCATTTGCATCACAATCATTTATGGCCTACAAACGAATAAGTCATATTGATTTTTTTGCGATATCGTTCTAATGAAAATTATCATTATAATGAAAGAACTGAATAAAGATATTTCAAAATGGTTAGAAATGTAAGTGAAATTTCTGGCTTAGTGCCCAGTGCAAGAATTAAATTGATTGATTTATGCTGCTACTTAGAAACAGCATTTGTGAACAGGGCCGTGTGAATATCATTTTTCTAGATGTTAGGGTCTCTGACACACCCTATGCAACGCCGGAATAACGGCTGTTAGGGTTCAAAGGGTTCAAAGCTTATCATACCAAAGATTTGTTTGCTGCTAACTTGCAAAACATGTTGCAGTTTTGCACTCTTTTGGAAATTTAAATTAGGCTTGTTAAGTTAATATTAATGATTCTTTTTAAAAAGCTCCAACAAAGTTATATAAAACAACAACTTATTGATCTGCCTTGATGTTTAAAATATTATTCACAGTAATCCACTGGTAATTTTATTTTACACGCTTTGTCAAGCAAGTATTTTTTGAATAAAAGCTGAAACTTAATTTGGAAATTTTCAAACAAAAGCATCTGCTTAGTTGAACCTTTCACAAAAATGCAAATTCTCATTGGACAGCATGCAAAGCATAACTTTAGTAAATTTTCCTTCCAGAATAAAATTAATAATGTACACAAGAACTATTTTAGCGACTGCCACAAAATGCTGCTTTTTTTCAAATAACCACTGATCATCTATATTTGTAAATACAGTAATATTACCATATGTCATTTGTATTATTATTAGATTATAGGGATTCGAATAAATTGAACTTAAAATATATCTTTCAATGGCAGTATTTGGTTATATGGCATTTCAAATAATTTAAACAGTCACTACTTTTAGTAAAACCAATTGTCTGATTACCATTTTTACTCTTTATTGAAAAAAAAGTATTGTGCTCATAAAACTGTAAGAATATTAAAATAGTTTTCATACCTTTGCAATTTATATGAGGTATCAGCAGTGTTTAAAGGTTATGCAAATAAAACAAATAATTGATATTATCTAGAAGTATATAACTACTTACTGTTAACTTATAACCATCTGCTGAACTATTTATATAAAAACTTGGCCAGATTCCAGACTCTGTAGTTCCATTCGCGGCTCTAAGGAAAATGGACAGTTTGGTGTTTGATCTGGTCAAAGCATAGATTTTATTTAAACCTGAAAGAGTTTCATGAAATATATTAAAGTGAAAACAAAAATATTTAAGTCTTTTTCTCTAATTTTGTTGCTACTTTAAGCTGCTAAACTAATCTAAATGCCACATTATTTTGTCACAACCTCAACTGTACATAAACAAAGGAATTAAAGACACAGATAAATATAATATTTAGACCTATAGAAGCATTAATAAATTACTTTTAACAATTTGTGTACTAACGAACAAAAAAAATAAGGTAACACTTTACCAATTTTAATTTCAAAAATTCTTCTCATTGAAGTACTTCATAATTATTAAATTATAAATAATAAAGTTTTATTTAAAGATCTAAGAATTTATATGAAGTTTACACCCCACTGTTTTGCAGCCTGACTGTTTTACAGCCCACTGTTTTACACCCCACTGTTTTACACCCCTGACTGTTTTACAGCATATTGTTTTACACCCCACTGTTTTACAGCCCACTGTTTTACAGCCCACTGTTGTACACCCCACTGTTTTACACCCCTGACTGTTTTACAGCCCACTGTTTTACACCCACTGTTTTACAGCCCACTGTTTTACCGCCCACTGTTTTACACCCCACTGTTTTACAGCCCACTGTTTTACAGCCCACTGTTTTACAGCCCACTGTTTTACACCCCACTGTTTTACACCCCACTGTTTTACAGCCTGACTGTTTTGTTTGTTTTTAGCTCCTATCATATTCCAGCACAGGAACTTTCTAACCTATCAAGCTGAGATTCAAAAAAATATTTTAGTTTTCAACCCTAATAATAATTTTGTTTTGATAGTTGTCACATAAGTCTTCAGTATATTTTCAGAAACATTGATTCCTTCCTAATTCTTTTTTGTTAATGAGCAACAATATCATTCAACATAATTAACTGGAACTGTAAAAGTATTACCAAAACGTGACTAGTAGAATTTTTAGTTATGAAACAAAATGTTAGGCATTTAAAAAATTAACCTAAAATGTTATTTCAACTTACCTAACCAATATTCTCTATGTATATTACCAAATCCCTCTTGGTAACTTGTCCAGTTTTGATGAAAATCAACTGATCCATTTACTCTTTTTTGAAACACAGTCCACCCACGACCATCAATAAAGTCACACCAGACAGGAAATGGTTCACTATCTGTATGAGGTGGGTTAACTTGATAAACTCCAGGACATCTATTTCCTTGCTCATACAACTCTTGACAATCTGTATCAACAAGAAATTTGAGTTTGTTGAAACCAAACTTTGCAGATAGTTTTTTGAAAAGTAGAATATAAACCTAATCTATTTTTATGAATTAAATGGGTGTAGTGCTTTTCCTTTTCTGACAACCAAAAATGTTTAGAAAAACTAGGGTAGTTATTAGTTTATTAAATATTGATTTCATCAAAATTTCCTTGGATTACTTTTAAATATATATGTTACACTTAAAATTTTCCAATTTGGATTGTGATACCAGAATATTAATTGACTTACATATGTGTCATACTAGTGACTTAAATATGACCATAACACTCGAAGTAGATGAGAGAGAGATATAAAAACTTTTTTTCAAATTGCTGTTTTTTGGTGCCTGAAAAGTTTACCAAACCATATTTTTCAAAAATAGTTGCAATACAAAGACACTAAATGGAATTCTCAAAATATATAATGATATTTTTGTTAAAAAAACCACTACTATACCAGATTGGTTATGGTTGATGACAGTTAAAATAAAACATCAAGTTTTACCTTGAGGTGTTGACATCTCCCTAGTTACAGTCTGATCATTTGTTGGTTCATCTGTTGAAAGGTGTTGACTGGTTTGTTGTGTTGAAGTCGCTTCCTCTGTTGCTAGACTTTGGCTTGAAGAAGGCAGGGTAGTCTCACTTCCAGCAGTAGTTCGAGTTGTCAGGCACTCAGTCAAACTGTCTAGCAGCTTGCTATGAATGACTTCGCTGACTTCAAAATGAAATGGCAGTGCGCTGTCATCGTAAATGCCATGATTGGCCTCTAAGATTGTTGGACACTCATTTTGCAAAAGTTGACGAGCTGCGTAGATACTTTGTCGCAATTGAAAAAATGTTTGTCCTTTTTCGTTCACCCCAATGAGATGTGCGTCAGAAGCAGAAGTTAAAATAATGAATAATGCCAGACTGGATAAAAAGGCCATTTTGGAAAGCTTGGCTTAGAATGAAGGGATCACTCATTGAACATTTTTATATATAGATTTCTTGTTAGGCCCTGCCCACATTTTTAAGACTCAGTACCAAGCATTACATTTATCTTACTATACATGTAGGTCCAGCTTTAAAAACTCACAAAGCATGAAAAGCTTAAGATATGTTTTGCTAGCCTATCAGATTGACTATACTTTAAAAGCTTCAAAGTTTTTTAGTTGATGAAATATTGTTGCTCAACAATAAGTAGCAGAATCATAGTTTAGTAAAACAGTCTTTGTCCAATGGAACCACTGCAAGTGTTGTGACAACTTGTGAAGTTATTAAACCTCTTTAGAACTCAAATCTTTCACAATGTTGAGTAGCGGAAAATGACTTCTTCTGCCCAAGTATAGGATTGCTAGACATTGAGGTATTTAGACCTATGTTGAGCACCATCTTGAGTCTCTCAAGCAATTGTGGTGTTGGCCTAGATTATAGATTCAGCTAGCCAGGGAAAATTTAGCGCTGCAAATAAATAAATAAATATATATATATATATATATCTATATATATATAAATATATATATATATGTATATAAATCTATATATATAGGCCTACATGTACATGCACACGTATATATATACATTATATATAGGCTATATATATTTTATCAGCAAGGCGGGTGGAAATGACTACTTAAGCTCAATTAACCTATCTTGCCCCCCCCTTGCATCCAACGCTCTAATGACCGCTATGTAGAAATGAGTTCTTGTCTCTTATTTAGACTGGCCTTTTCTGGATGCATAATTATATAATATTTTTCTGACAAACATAGTCTGCATATTTCTGAGGTGTTGTCATATGCTTTCGCTTGCTTTACTGCATTCCATTTGATGGTATACCCTGTGTTGCTCCTTTTCAGCTACCAAATATAATTACTGAGCGTTTAATATAATTACTGACATTCCATTCTATATATATATATATATATATATATATATATATATATATATATATATATATATATATATATATATATGTATATGTATATGTATATATATATATATATATATGCAGTAGTTTTCAGTTTTCTTTTCTGTATATAATTATGCAGGTAAATTCACGTGTATATATGCATTTACATGTATAATATACGAACTGTTAGGGCTTGTTTTCCAGTTTTACACTAACCTTGGTATTAGAAAGTTTAAGATATTTAAGGGTTTAAGGGTTTAGCTCTGAATGAGTCAAGAAATAATATCATTTCTGTAAGCAGTGTTTCAACTGCTGATGTAGCTGCACGTTTGTTGAGAAAAACTGCTAGTTTTGTGGTCAGATGGACAACATCTGTTGTTGTTCTTTCTTTGTGGTTGACAAAATTACTATGTTATCGCAGCCCCTTCTGAAAAAGAAAGGCATTGAACTCATAGTATCTACTTGTCAAATAAACTGTTGCAAGCAAATTTGTTGACACAATTAAATCTACAACTTAAAATGGAATCCCTTCCTCCATGAAAACCTAGTTTTTCCTTGATCCATTTGTGGCTAGACTTTTGTATCTTCTGTAAAACAATTGTTATCATATATGCAATAAAAGTAGAATGCCCAGCGTTGCCAGGGTAATAAAAAGTCTTTGAACAGAAAACTTATTTTCTTTAACATATACAACATTTACCATTGTAACTTGTAAAATTCATACCATGTGAAAAGTGTTTTGCATGCAGCCTAAATGAATTAAAAAAATAAAACATTTGAAAACGTTTTCAAACTTTTTCAAACATTTGCAGCTTTTAAATTTTACATCATGAAATAGGAGTTTTGTTGAAATAAAGTAAGAGGAAAAATAAAGCTGTAGAGGTATTCAAATGTAAATGTGAAATCATCAACAAGTAATGGCTAAATATAATCTGTTTCTATGGTCTATTTTCTGGTCTATGATTATGTGATTTTAGTTCGTTTCAGTGTTATCATCATAAGGTGGAAAAATTGTATGTATGTATAAAGTGATATAAAAACCCATAATAATTATCTAATGCGGTAACTGCCTGTTAAACATCATCAAATCATCCCCATTAAAAACTTGCAACAAAACAAAATGTTAGCATTAGTAACTACAGTTACCTACAATAGTAGCTAAAACTCCACAGTGGTTTGAGGATTATAGGTGATCTGCAACAAAATGTAGCATGAAAATATACTATTTGCAGAGTTCTTACCTTCAAGACAGACGTGTAACATAAACGCTGAATATATAATTTATTTAGATTTAGCTTACTAAAAGTTCGCTTGAAGAAAATGTTGGTATTCATTTTTGTAAACCTGTAACAAAACATTTGTCACTTATCTGTTTGCGAACCTGTGTTTAGTATTGTTAAAATGTGAATTCAGTGCACTGTGTTGTTGCTGCTTGCATATATTCTGAACAACTGACTGACTAGCATAACATAAGGCATAACGTAACGTAACGTCATGAAGGCAACTCAGACAGTAAGGCCTAACTCATAGGTCAATAAGTACAGGCAAAGGATAAACAGGACAAGGGCATAAAAGGACAAATGAAATCACATGTCATTACAAGATATTATAACAACACTCCCACTATATTTAATGTACATGTGTACCACTGAGCACTTGCAACTGCAGCATGAAGCCACAGACAACACCCATCACCGATCTTAGTTTTTCGTATTTCACGCGTGGTAATGGTTTAGTCAATATGTCTGCGATCATACTGTCACTAGGGCAATACCGAATTTCGATTTGACCACTTTCTTTAGCCTCTCGGACAAAGTGGAATTTTATATCGATATGTTTCGTTCTTGCATGTTCCACAGGGTTACTCGATACAGCAATAGCTCGTTGATTGTCTTCATATAATATTACAGAATGCAAATGTTCCTTTGGGCGTAGTTCGTTCAGTAGTCGTTTGAGCCAGATGGTTTCTTGGCTAGCTGAGCAGAGCGCTATGTATTCAGCCTCTGTCGTGGATAATGCCACTACAGGCTGCTTCTTGCTAAGCCAGCTAATAGCTCCCTCTACTAACATGAAAACCTGACCTGTCGTCGAGTGTCATCTATGTCACCGGGATAGTCAGCATCTGCGTATCCAATGAGTTCATTGTTACCCACAGCATTGTATTGTAGTGTTTGGTCTGCAGTCCCCTTTAAGTAGCGAAAAATCCTTTTTACTGCTGTAAGATGTGTGCTGTTTGGCTTGGCGTTAAATTTGGTTACAGCTCCCACTGCTTGCGCAATATCAGGTCTTGTACCAATTGCTAGGTAAAGTAGACTTCCTGTCATGGATTGATACATCTTTGCATCTACTTCCTGGCTGACACCATCATCTTTACACAGTGTTACATTGACATCAGCAGGTGTTGAGGCTGTATGTGCATCAGAGAGTCCATATTTAGTCAGTATTTGTTGTATGTACTGTTTCTGATGCATCTCTATATTTCCCTCTTTCTTTGCTATCGATATCCCAAGGCAATGGTGTATTTCTCCCATGTCTTTCATTTTGAATTTATTCTTGAATTTGTTTTTGAGCTGGGAAATTTCCTTGTCTGTCTTGCTGGCCAAAATGAGGTCATCTACATACACAGCTATTACTGCATGCGTATCTGGATGGATATATACACAGTGGTCAGTATCGCATTGCTTGAATCCTATAGATTCAACGACTGACCGCAAAGCTTTATTCCAGCATCGAGGGGATTGCTTCAATCCATAAAGCGATTTCCTTAGTTTACAAACCAATTTTTCTTTGCCGGGTTGCTCATACCCCTCAGGTTGAAGCATGTATATGTCTTCGTCCAGGTTTCCATTTAAAAAGGCTGTTTCAACATCCATTTGATGTACATGCATGTTCTTTTGTACAGCATTAGCTAGAATTGTACGGATTGAGGAGTATCGAACTACCGGCGCAAATGTTTCACAGTAATCTATTCCATACCTTTGTGCGTAACCTTTAGCCACCAGTCTTCCTTTAAAACGCTCAACTGTTCCATCGCTTTTACTTTTTACTTGAAGACCCATTTGCATCCTATAGCTTTTTCTCCCTCGGGTAGCTCCACTAAATTCCAAGTTTGGTTGGTCGTTAACGAGCGAAACTCCGCATCAGCTGCTGCTCTCCACTCATTTGCGTGCTCACTACCCATAGCCTCGGCAAAAATTTTTGGTTCGGTGATGTCATTTGTAAAGCAGGCAGTGTGTCTTACTACGGTAGAGCTAATGTGTTCATCGATACCATATCTAGCTGTCGGCTGCCTCTCTCGGTGCGACTGACGTGGGTGTGCTGCTGTCGGCTCCGTAGTTGCAGGTTGGGTGCTAGTGGTTTCCATGCTTACATCAAGTTTGCAGGTTTCATTATTCGCAGGGACAACTGTGTTGCTACAACAAACATTAGTATGATCGAATTGAAACATACATTCATTGAACACCAGGTAACGACTAATAAAAAGTCTACCAGAATTCTCATCTAACACTCTATAGCCCTTTGATCTAGTACTGTTGTCAACAAACCTTACTTTTAATGCCTTACTATCTAGCTTTTGTCTAGCGCTATCGTTCACATGTGCATATGAAATACAACCAAATACTTTGAGATTGCTCACATCGGGTTTTTTGCCATACCAGAGTTCATACGGTGTAATGCCTTTGCTCAAGGATGATGTTACAACACGATTACGCACATAGGCAGCAGAGGCAACGGCCTCTGCCCAATAAGTGTTGGTCAATCCAGCATGCTGCAACATTGTACGGGCTGCTTCTACAAGTGTTCGATTTTGCCTTTCTGCAGGGCCATTTTTTTCAGGTGAATACGCTGCACTCAGTTCGTGCTTAATACCTCTGTGCAGCAGATATTGTTCAAATTCAGATGACACGTACTCACCCCCATTGTCGGACCTAAGCGTTGCAATGCGGTTGCCTGTGCTATTAACAGCAGCTGCCTCAAACTCTTTGAATTTCTGAAACACTTCAGACTTGTGTTTAATAAAGTAGACAGCACAACAATGAGAATAGTCGTCTATAAAAGTTACGAAGTATTTAGCTCCACCAAGTGATTGTGTTTGCATTGGTCCGCAGACATCGCTATGTATCAATTGTAGCCTATGACTAGACTTTCCGACTTGTGAATGGGGAAAAGGTTTACGCGTGATCTTACCTTTTTTGCAGCTCTCGCAGAAGGACAGTGTATCTTTTCCAATCAGGGTACTATTTAGTCCAGTAACTGATTGCCCTCGTATAAGGGAACGAATCTGCTGATCATTTAAGTGTCCAAGGCGTCGATGCCAGAGATCTATGTTGTTATTAGAAGACGTGGTTGTGAGGTGTACTTCCTCTTTACTCGTAGTGGTAGCAAGTCTACACCTCAGTTCGTAAAGTTTGTCACACACTTTACCCATACCGCACAATCGCCCATCTCTGCTGCGGATCCAGCATCTTTCATTTCCAAACTTGACAGTGTTTCCCCTTTTTACAGCTGCTCGTACAGAGAAAAGGTTACATGACAGTTTTGGAACATGCAATACATCTGTCAACACCGTGGGTTTGGCATCACTTACATCGAACAGCATTTGGAGACGCACTTTACCACATCCTACAGCTTCTACCGATCTGCCATCTCCCAGTCTCACTAGTTGTGGTTTCTCAAAGTTGGTATATTCGGTCATCATGGTCATCATGGTCATCTGATTAGTCATGTGTGATGAGGCACCCGAGTCTATCAGCCATCGATTATCATTGACAACGCTATTACCAGCAACGAATAGCCAATCATCCTGACCACTATTTTCATCATTTCCTGCAAACTTAGCTTGGTGGTTGCCTCTATATTCAGCATTTCGTTGAGGACAGTTACGCTTTAGATGAAGTGGGGAATCACATACAAAGCACCTGCGTTGTTTCTGGCTTTTGCACTCATGTGCTTACTTCCGTTTTCCCACTAGAGCAGTATTTTGTTCAAGTTTGTTGCCACTAGCATTTCGCTTCAATTCCTCATTAAGTAAAGCTTGTTGAACAAAGCTTATGTCTATATCGTCAACTCGAGCTTCTAACGCAGTGACAATAGTGGCATAGCTCTCTGGCAGGCTCCCCAAAAGTGTCACAACTTGGTCCTCAAGATCAACGGCAGATCCTATAGCTGCTAGTCTGTCAGTCATCTCCTTCATGGTCTTCATATGTTCTACAAGTGGCGTTCCTTCAGTCATTTGCAATCGAAAATATTGTTTTTTTTTAAAAAGTCTATTCGCGAGAGAGTTGCGCTCAAAATGTTTGCACAGGGCATCCCATGCTTTATCTGGTGTCTCGTGTGATGTGATGAGATAAATTTGCGATGTGCTTACAGCCATTACAATAGATGAAAATGCTCTCCGGGATTCTGTCTAAAATCTCTGTTTCGCATCTGCTCCGGCATCTTCAGCTAAGGTTATACTGCCATTCACTTAACCCCACAGCCCCTTTGCCAGCAGCATATGCTTCATCTGAAATTTCCATGTGTTCCAGTTCTGTCCATCGAGCTTGTCTATAGTCCACTTTTCATCTGTTGCTGCCATGATAATCTAATCAAAAGTTTCTTATGTAATAATATTATCAGGAGGCTCTGGGCCCATAACCTGTTAAAACGTGAATTCAGTGCACTGTGTTGTTGCTGCTTGCATATATTCTGAACAACTGACTGACTAGCATAACATAAGGCATAACGTAACGTCACGAAGGGAACTCAGACAGTAAGGCCTAACTCATAGGTCAATAAGTACAGGCAAAGGATAAACAGGACAAGGACATAAAAGGACAAATGAAATCACATGTCATTATAAGTTATTATAACAACAACTATAACAGTTGACACTGTCCATAATCATGAACTATATGTTGAACTATATCGTTTTGCAAATGTCTAAACAAACAGATGTCTAAACAGAAGACAAACTTTAAAATGTATATATATAGATAATCTGTAGGCTCGATAGCATATACGTCTTATGAACCGATTTGCATATATTCTGTAAAGTTTATTGATTTTGTTGGACAAAATTGTTTTAAAATATCAAAACAGAAATAAAACTAACCTGTTAGTGCATCACAGACACAAGCTGTTGCAATATTTATTATAAATATTGGTAACAAAACATTATTGTGGTAAATCCTACTGGGTACACTGACATTAGTAAACGTTGTTAGGCAAGCCAAGGACTAACAAGGACTGACAAAAGACAAGGTAAATAGGTAGAGACTCAGCTAACCATACAATCCACCAAAACAAGCCAATTATCAAAAGTGTTAGGCCAGCCTATCTACTGACTACAAAAAGTCTGGTTGTCATCTTGTTTAATGAACTGGCTGTACAACAGACTATTTTCCTAAAACTTTATATCTATTGCAACAATTCATGCAGCTCAAAAAATTGCTAACAGGACCTAAATTATACAATGTGACAGCTAGTCTGCTGGTAGTCAGTACACATGTAGGCTGACCTCCCACATTTCATGACTGGCTGCTGCACTGCCTATTGCCCTAGTCTATTGTTAGCCACGCAAAGTGGTTAGCCTACCAGCCATTACTATTGTCAGTATACCCAGTAATATTAACCATAGGCAAATTAAATGTGCCACAGTTATTCTGAATGTAGGTTGTTGATTGTTTATGGTAGTTAAACATAAAGAGTAGATATATTTGTGATTTATGAAGCAGCTATTTACAACAAACTATTGAAGAGTAAAACTTTGTTGTATCAGAATGAGGCACCAAAGTTGCTATAACTATTTGTCCCTTGAACAGGTGCTGAATTTCCCGATTAACTGAAAGATGTAGCGAGTATATTCAGAATATCAAAATGAATTTTACTAAATACCCATTTTATATATTTGGTTATTCATTTATTAAGTTATCTCAAAATGTCTGAGTGGTGACCGGTTTGTCAGTTCTTTGGAGAACATAGCTCGCTGCGCATTTCCTATTTTAGGTTTGATATCCGTTCTATATATATATAGTTCCGTATTTGAAGTTCATATTTGCTGGTGCAGCTAACAAATGCTATAGATAGTTGCTACTTAGCCCAAAGGTACAACCATGCATGTTGAAAGTTTGAAATTGTTGGCCAAAACCACAAAATATACGAAAGCACGAAATATCACCCGAAACTCTCAGAGTTGTCAAATTTGCACATTTAAACTGAAACTATTGACATAACTCATTTGATTAATGGAACAAACTATTAGCGAGCACAATTTTACCAACTTTCACATTTTGTTTACTTCAAGACAGGTATAGGGACACACAAAAAACATTACTGACATAATTCATTGAAATGTAAGAACAGATGTAATGTAACGATGTAGGCCTAATATGATTATCGTAATCGTAGCAAATATGATGCAACAAACTAGATCGCACTAGAGATGGCACATTCTTTAATCAGTTGTACATGTACCATATCTATTATGTTTTTAGTATTCACTTTCAAACAGAAAAACAATTAGTTGGGGTTGAAAAATCAATAATTCTCTGGTATATGTTTTCTAGGTCATAGATGGCATAATTCCTCCTGCTATAAGTGTCACAATCATACAACAAAATAACTTAAGAAAGTATTAGCACTTGTTATAGTTGCTAACTGCCTTGTTACTACCAAATTAATGTGCTAATATGTTACGGAGACATAAATGTGATCTCAGATTAAGTCCAAGTAGTAGTAAGTATATGAGCTTTGACTGTGTGCAGAACAGCACACATACCTTAGTAAAGAGGGTGTAGGGTTTGGAGAATAAAGGGTAGGTGACATTACTATCAGTGCCTAAGAGCTACTGATAATATATTAAAAACGCTAAAAGTGCATTGCAAACATCAACTGTTCAAAACTTATCAATTTTTTTAATAAACCTTTTTAGAGCAAAGGCCACGGTATGGAACCCAAAAAAAGTTGTCGCCATATGTTGTGGAAATGAAGTTAGTAAAACTCTAGCTATGATAGGCTGTAAAAATAAGTAAATGTTAAACTGTGAAAGCCGATAGTTCTGAGTTTGCAACAGGTTTCAAAAACTTGCTGAGAAACAAGAACAATCATTTGATCTCTATCTGCCTGATCACACTGAAATTTAGTCCAAAAAATTACATGTAAAAATAATTTCCAGGGGAAGACAATTTTTTATGAACAGTTCAGTAGTTATATCTATTGCTATCTATATTATTGCAGCTATTGCAGAACATAATAATTTCTAAGTTATTTTATTTACCAAAAAAACATGAAATAGAAACCATTGCAGACTAATATGTTGTTCATTTTATTGTCTGATGCACATTTTTACGGTGTCTGCCAAAAATCCCCTAAAGAGTTAAGATATCATATTTTTCTGCATTGAAACGGTTCTATGAAATGCCAATGATGCTAAATATACCAACAGTATTATTTTTCTGCCTTATTAAATGTTTTTTTTAGGTTTTTGTTTTTGTTATTCCTGTTCACACTCTTTCAATTTATATGATAGAAAATTATTTTCGCATTTCATTTAAATAACTGATACTTTTAAAATAAAAAAGTTAATTTTTAGTTTGTTTTGGATGTCATAATAACCTTAAATTCTGACTTGCAGTAATTGCATGTATGAAGACATTTAAAGTTCTAGGTGGCTCTCTAATCATTCAGTTGTACACCACAGACATCCAAAGTAAACAAACTTTGATTTAACAGGTTAGACTGTTGCTACTTTAACCACAGATTTACTCTATCTGCGTTCATTCTATTATGACATTGATAAACTCAACTGTATTTTATTATTACTGTAAGAGACAGTGACACTTATTCACAGGCCAAAATTCTTTGTCTCATATTTCTTCTTTCCCAGCACACTTTATAAAATCAATATTCATTATACGAAGTATCGAGTTTATTTTCCGTAGGAACGAAGACTGCAATTAAACAATTTGCATTCACAAAGCTCATTATATGTACACTAATTGTATCAATTGCTACATTTCGGTAGCTAATGACCTATTTTACATGTCATGCATAATTTTAAACTAAATTCTCTTCTAGTGTATCATTTTCAGTTTTTATACAAGCCACTGGCTTAAAAGGATTTGTAGTCAAATCTGAAGGAGACCTTTTTAAATCTATCGATTATTTTATTTTTCTCACGCTAGAAAATCTAGGTTATTATTGCCTACAAACAGTAGTCATGTATAAAGGACTCAAGCTATGTATTATAAAGATTTGTCGGGAGGCAGAGGCTTACCCCGTTGTCACCTAAAGCTCTCTTACTAAGTTATTAATCACCACAAGGAACTACTGTATACTTTATATAACAGTAATAGGTAGTACCCAGCATGCATGTAGCTTATGGTTAGTGTCTCTGATATTACATTTACTAGCTTCTTAATTAATAACTTGACTTTTTTATTTTTCCATTAAATTAATCTTTCAACTTCTAACACTTTTAACACTATACAAAGATTTGATATTATTACCTCACCTAATGAATCAAATATCATTTGATAACTTAAATAGCCACAGGACTTTCAATCATAAAAACACAAGCTATAATTTATTAATGACATACATTCTTAAGGCAATTGATTTAATCTAATCTAATTAATTAGACCGTCCTAGATGTTTCAAATTGTAGCTAAGACAAACGTGCAAAGTTTTACATAGTTGGTGAACAAAGGGAGATATTCAGCAATATATCACATACAATACAAACTGAACTTTTTAAAAAATGAGGGTCCTAATTGCCCATGCATGATGATATCATTGATATTAGCAAGCCCCAAGTTTGTCAGCTTTATGGAGACATGAAACTAGCTGACAACTTCTGACAGGTGGAAATAAGCATTAGACATCAGCACAAAACTTTATAGTATTTACTATTCTATGGTACACTAAAAGGTAAATATAAATTGTTTTTATCTCGACGAATGCATACTAAGGAGCAATTATTTTTTTAATGAGTTTAGCTGCAAAACTGCAAGTTCACTAGGAAATGGACAGGCTAAAATGTTTTAGACTAATTCTTTTAAAAATCCAACATAATGGTCAAAGTTTTGTGGCACATTGGAAAAGTAGTTGAAAAGTGGTCTAAAACTTGTTAGTAATACAGAAATTTATATTTATGCACCCGATTAGAATGTTGCTGGCCATGAATCTTGGCTATGGAAATGTTCTGAGTGCAACAAATACGATTCGTCAAAAAAACATATTTTACGCTAGATCATATACATGTATATAGTCACCTAGTACAATTTAAAATAGTACACTTGTATCTTCTATGTGGATCTTTGCTTGTTAACCAGCCAAATAATTCTGGTTTATTCAACGGCGCATCCCACATAGTATTGACCTTTCATACGCATAGTGATGAGTGCAATCTTTGCAGCCTAATGATTTCAAAATCAGACCGCAGGATAGTGGGTGCCCCTAAGTGAACCATTACTGCTAGAATCAGTGCAAGGTCAACTTTTGCTAAGGAGTAATAGCTTCTGCATAGTTTGTATAGCCCAAGAAAGTTTGTGGGAAAGTCTAAAATTGTCAACAAATAATTTAAAAAGCTGGGGTCTAGCGTAGCTAAGGTTAGCTCTCTTAAAAGTTGTTTTTTATTTATATTTATGCAATATACATGTATGATATAAATTAAATGCACAATCATGTGTAAAGAGATATATACAACGATTATAAGTATCTGTTATAAATAAAGATATATCACCAAGGTCAGAGAAAATATCAACCCATAATTGGATATCCTAGCATACCAGAGAACAGGAAGTTTAACAAATACCTATAAATTAGCTGTGAGCTTTGGAGCTTTGCCGCAATTGACTTGTGTTTTTGTCTCAATTTGAAAAACCTAAATTTTATGTGTAAGTGTTACTGCATTCATCGCTCAAATGACTCATGGAATTTTAGATGTTTTTATATGCCAGTAGGCCTACTTTTCAATTCCTTTGCGATATACTTGTATATATACTAAGTTACAATTTCTTTCGTAGTTTTAATTTGACTAGAATGTTACATAGTTTAATATATTTTTATGTATGTTACAGATTGAATAAAGGGTTAGCTCTACATGAAGCAAGAAAGAATCCAATTTTTTCTCAAATCATTCATGGCTAGATTTTTGTATAGTTGGTAAACTAATTGTTATCGTTTATATAATATATTCTGTAGGATTGATATCATACTGTAATGGTATGTCTGAATTTTCATATATCCTGTAAAATTGATTATTATTGCTGAGCATAGTTGTTTACAACATAATGAAAGATATGCTAAAGATATGCTGGTAAAATATTTATTATCAAAATCTATCGCAATAAATTCTTGTGGTTAATACTACTGGGTACACTGACATTAGTAATAGCTGGTGGGCCAGCTATTACTAATGTCTAACGAAAGTCAAGAGAAATAGATAGCCTAGCAGCCAACCATAAAATGAGTTAGGGCAGTGATCTACTGACTAAAATCAGATTGGTTGTCACCTTGTTTAATGAACTGACTGTAAAACAGGCTACTTTTCTAAAATTTACTTTCTGTTGCAACAATTCATACAGCTGAACAAGTATTAAGGGGTGGAAAGAAGTTACACAAGATGAAACAAGCTTGTCCGTAGTCAGTGGATAGGCTAACCTACCACATATTATGATTGGCTGTTGCACTGCCTTTTTCCCTTTTCTTTTGTTAGTAGTGCGAATTGCCTGGCCTACCATCTATTGCTACTGGCAGCGTACCCAGTAATGTTAACCATAAGCAAACTAAGTGTGCTAGGTTAATCTAAACATTGGTTGCTGATTATTTATCTTAACTGAACATAAAAAATACAGATGTAGTGATTTACAATTATTGATTACACTTAATTGTTTACACTAAACTATTGAAGAGTAAAAAATTGTTGTACCAGAATGAAACGCCAAGTTTTTTTTAAGTATTCATTGCTTGAACAGATGCTGAATATTATGATTCACGGGTAAAACAGAGCAAAATCTTTCTACGATCTCACAATGACCCCTATTCAATACCGATTTTAAAGTAATAGTTGTTGACCAAATGACACAACTTCCAAATGCCTCAACGGTGATTGGTTTGTCAGTTTTGGGAAACATGACTGTCTGCACTTTTACTATCTCTGGTTAGAATTTTGCTTTTTTACATTTTGTGAAAATGGCAAAGGCATAAATTTCAGTTTGTCTGTGCAACTGCTAAATGCTCTAAATAGCTAGTTACTACTTAGTTAAGAGGTACAGCCATACCTGCCAAAGACTTTAGAATTTTAAATTAATTAATTAGATGCTATTAATTAGATGAAGCTAGTGTTTACACATTTTTAATGAGTTGAATCGCGTTTACTATGGTTTTACTATATATTCTAACAAAACAAAAATCAATTTGGTTGTTTTATATATATACCATTGAATAATTTTTGATCATACATTAATTATACACTATGTGGTACTATTTTTATATGAACCTTTTGCTACAAGATCATTGTGGTAATAAGCAAGGATATATGAATGGTATTCCGGAATAAACGCAAGTTTGTTATACAAAAGTGTACAGATTATGTAACGACAAGAATACCAGTAGTTACTGTGTACAGAACAGAACACATACCTTAGTAAAGGGTGTGTATAGGTGACAAATGCAGGGTAGATAGTATTGTTATCAGGGCATCACCAGCTACTACTAATATATTACATGCTCTCACAGTGCATTACAAATATCAATTGTTCAAATTATATTCATAGTTTTCATACAAATTCTAGAGCAAAGGCCACAGCATGGACCCAAAAGAAGTTGTATTCTCATGTTGTGTGAATGAAGTTAGTAAAACTAGCAATTATATCGCTGTAGTAGTAGGTTAATATTCAACTGTAAAAGCCGATAGTTCTGAGTTTGCAACAGGTTTCAAAAACTTGCTGAGAGACGAGATTAATCATGTGATCTCTATGTGCTGATCACACTGAAATTTAGTCCAAAGAATTGCATGTAAAAATCCTTTTCAAAGGAACACAGCTTTATATGAACAACTCAGTAGCTTATATCTATTGCTATCTATAGTATTGCAGCTATTGCAAAAAACAACAATTTCTAAGTCATTTTATTTACCAAAAAAACATGAAAATGAAACCATTGCACACTAATATGTAGTTCATTTTATTGTCTGATGCACATTTTCATGGTGTCCCCTATAAATCCCCCAACGAGTTCAGATATCATAATTTTCTGCTGTGAACCAAGACTATGAAATGCCAATAATGCTAAATATACAAACAGTATCATTTTACTGCTTTATCAAATACCTGTGTTCATGTTTTCATTTTTGTTATTCCTGTTCGCACTGTTTCATTTGCTACGAAAAAAAATTATTTTCGAATTTCTTTTAAATAGCTAACACTTTCAAAATAACAATAAAACAATTTTTAGTATGTTTTGGATGTCATAATAGTTTTAAATTTTGACTTGCAGTAAATGCGTGTATGAAAACATCAAAAGCTCTAGTCACTCTCCAATCATTCATTTGTACACCACAGACATCCAAAGTAAACCAACTTTGATTTCACCGGTTAGACTGTTGTTACTTTAACCACAGCTTTATTGTAACTGTGTTCATCCTATTATGACATTGATAATCTCAACTGTAATCCATTATTACTGTAAGCGACAGTGACACATATCCACAGGCCAAAATTCTTTGTCTCATATTTCTTCTTTCCCAGCACACTTTATAACACCAATATTCATTATACAAAATATCGAGTTTATTTTCCGTAGGAACGAAGACTGCAGTTAAACAGTTTGCATTCACAAAGCTCATTAACCCTTTTGCAGGATGTACGACATTAATGTCGTTTTGCGATATTGATTCTAGTGGGTGGTGCGACATTAATGTCGATATCGTACGCACTACGTATTAAAACTTACTACTAGTCTGTGTTCATTTTTCTATTCAATTAAATACTTTATAAAGTAAAAGAACACATGTGACGACTTGAATAACTACATTTTAGACATGTATCTTTTTATTTCATTGTTTTGGGGCGATCGTTATCAAAAGTCCTTTCAATGTTTTTTTTTACTCAGTAAGATACTAAGCCTTTTTCCCCGAATCGATTTTTATGCTTTTATGTGAACAAAAGAACTTGCTATTGGTCTGTGTTCGTTTTTCTATCAAATTAAATACTTTTAAAGTAAAAGAACACATGTGAGGACTTGAATAACTACATTTTGGACATGTATATTTTCATTTCAACTCGTTTTGGGCGATAGTTATCAATATCGATATGTTTTTTTACTCAGTAAGATACTAAGCCTTTTTCCCCGAATTGATTTTTATGCTTTACTATTGTTGTCGATGCCCTTTCTTTGTGCCTTTTTTACTTAGTGAGATCCAAACATTGATCTTTTGTAAACACAAAAAAACACTTTATAATTATGTCTTCATCTTCCCAACGACCTGCTAGATCAACTCGAAGGGTCCAGTTTGTTTTGGCAGATTTTATAGTTGATGACTCAGACAATGACTCGAATTTTTCTGATGTCAATCTAATGGACTTTGATATAAGTGATAAGTCTAGTGATGATGATGCTTCTGTTGTTGGGCCAAGGGATGGTGGAGGAGATGCAGTCATTAATGATGGGGTTTGGACTGTAATTAGAAACTTTAGCAATGACAAATGCCCCAATGTCAATGATTTTACCAGTCCCATTGGGCCAGTATTTGCTCCACCAGAGGGTAATATGCATTTCAAAGTGTGGTTCTACTTGTAAAATGCTTTATTTGTAATATAAATACAGAATATGTTTTATTCAACAATATAACATTATCGCAACAACAATCAAATTTTTCAATTTTTTTTTTTAATTTACATGTGTAAGGGTAGTTTAAATAGCTCAAATAGTCACAAAGGGTGTAAAACCGTTTGTACAATGCCTTGTAATATGATATAAACCTATCATACCACTATAGTGTTGCAAAAGAATATCATTTCAATAAAGTTTCAAAATTTTCATTTTTTTGAAAAATTAATTCACCCAGGACGATCTGAAATAGGCTCAAAAACTCACCTGCAAAAGGGTTAAATGTAGCCTACACAATTTGTATCAGGATTTGATATTATTACCTCACCTAATGAATCAAATATCATTTGATAACTTAAATAGCCAAAGGACCTTAAATTGTAAAAACACAAGCTATAATTTATTAATGACATACATTCTTAAGACAATTGCAAGTAATAGTCTAAAGTAATTCGATATGAACACAATAGAAAACTTCGCAAAAAATTAACCACTAAACGGTATGTAGAAAATGAGCATTGAATGATGAATCCAGTGTCTGCGGTGATAAACCTGCCAACATAATGGAGTAATTTGATAAAGCAGTGCCTATAATTGCATAGTACTTATATTCACCCGCACCCTTATATTTCCCTGCGGTAGGCAAAATTTGAAAGCATTGCATTAATAAAAGCAATATTAATATTATTAACATTAAAATTGTTGCAATTGCGAATCTTCCAAAATTTTTTTTAAACATTATAAAAATAAGGCTACAGACAAGTTTCATGAGCCTGCCAAAGATTTTAGAATTTCTGGCTGAAGTCACAAAATATACGAAATTATTTGGCTGAAACTCTCAGAATGGCCAACTTTTTGCAAGAAACAAATATAACGACACGACACGCAAAAAATGCCAATATAATTCAACATAGTAAATATGATACCATTAATTAGATGGAGCTAGTGTTTACATATTTTTAATGATTTTAATCGTGTTTACAATAGTTTTATTATTTTATCTAACAAAACAAAAATCAATTTGTTTGGTATATATATGTACCAGTCGAATAATTTTTTGTCAGACATCAATAATAGATTAAGTGGTATTATTTTTGTAGGAACCTTTTGCTAAAAGATCATTGTGGTAATAAGCAAGGAGATGTAGATAGGATTCTGGATTTAACACAAGTTTATTGTACAAAAGTGTACAGATTATGTAATAGTAAGTTTATCAGCATTTATTGGGTGCAGAACAAAACACATAGCTTAAAAAGGGTGTGTAGAGTTCACAGAGTAATGCATAGCTGATATTATTGTCAGTGCATCACTAGCTACTGCTAATATATTGCAAACTCTAATAGTGCATTACAAACATCAATTGTTCTAAATTTTATTGGTAGTTTTAATACAATTCTAAAGCAAAGGCTAATTCTAAAGCAGTATGAGACTCAAATAAAGTTGTCTTCTCATGTTGTGTGATTGAAGTTAGTAAAGCTCTAGCAATAATATTGCTGTAGTAATTATAGGTCAATGTTAAACTGTAAAAGCCGATATTTCTGAGTTTGAAACAGGTTTCAAAAACTTGCTGACAAACAAGAACAATCATTTGATCTCTATGTGCCTGATCACACTGAAATTTATTCCAAAAAATTGCATGTGAAAATCCTTTCCAAGGGAAGACAACTTTTTATGAACAGCTCAGTGGCTTATATCTATTGCTATCTGTAGTATTGCAGCTATTGCAGAAAATAATAAATTTTAAGTTATTTTATTCACCAAAACACATGTTATAGAAACCATTGCACACTAATGCATTGTTCATTTTATTGTGTAATGCACAATTTCATTGCATCCCCTACAAATCACCCACAAAGTTCAAGGATCATTTTTCCTGCATTGGAACAATACTATGAAATACCAATAATGCTAAATTTACAAAGAGTATAATTGTGCTGCTTTATTAAATGCCTGTGTTCATGTTTTCATTTTTGTTATTCCTGTTCACAGTGTTTCAATTGACTTAATCAAAGATTCCTTTCACATTTTCTCTAAATAGTAAATACTTTTGAAATGGAAAAGCTAATTTTTTTACTATGTTTTGGATGTTGTGATAATCTTAAATTGCAGAATGGTCATGTGGGACCCAAAAGAAGTTGTATTTTCATGCCGTGTCATTGCTTAGTCCAAAAAACTCATGATTGACTAACATTCTTTCTAAGAGATGACAACTTCTGTTGAACATTTAAGTCTCAATAACTTTTGCTCTCTACAATAAAGTAATTATTGCCAAAAGTAACCCCTTGTAAATAATTTATTTAAGCTATAAACCATAAAAAAGCCTTACTAGAGGCTTAAAAACGGTCACCTCAGGCTCTGCAACCAAGTTATCAATCAACATCACGATAAACTACTACACACTTTTTGAAACAGTGAGAGACTGTACACAGCTTGCATAAAGCTGATTCTTAGGCAGGCTGAGAATAATAATGTTCCTAGCCTAAAAGTTTGAAATAACTTAACAGATCACTCAAATAGACTATCTGTGCAGTTTTATGAAGATTTGGAAATGTATTTCTTTGTTAGTTTGATACGAGGGAGTATAGTCTCTCTGGCAGAGAGCCAAGTGCCATGCTGTATGCTTATTTTTTCAAAACTATAAACTAAGTTTTGTTAGAAGTTTTATTTCAAGTATCTTTGTTCAAAAATTGTTCAGCAAACACGCGATGATGAAAGTCACAAAAACTTCTCTTGGAACCAGTATACCAAGAGTTTACATTCAAGTTGGTATATTTAAAAACGAGTGGGTTGGTATATTCAGAATTTGTGAAGGATAAATTAGCTCTTTAGCATGTTTTTGAAAACCTATTATTTCATGTAAAAGTTTAGAGTACTTGATTTGATAGGTTTGTGGTTGAAGAATTTCGTAATAACCTAAAATGACAGCAATTCAAACAGTTTCACAATTTCCCAAACACTGTTGTCACAGTAGGCCTATACAAGCAGCAAACAGAGCAGTTGAGCTTTTAAATAAGTTATTTATTTTTACATACTGTAAATAATATGTAGCAAATGTCTCTCTTTCCAATAGAGAGTTTCATTAATTGTTGGGTCACTACTTGCTGATTGTGCCTTGCTGGGTGAATGTTGTCAAGCTTTGCATTTGGTTTATAACCACCATTAATTAAGGCCCATTAAGTCCTATATTTGTCTTCCAAACATATTGATCAGCTTTATTTATGTTTATGTAATAGTTTTACTGTAATGGATGCTCACACACCATGGATGTAATGTAGTTCACACCTTTATTATTGTAACATGTGACTTTTGGGCTTATATTAACAGTGCTGAAGGACAACACAAAATTATGCTTTAGCAACAACAAAGTCAATGTTTGTAGAATTGTCCCATCTTTGCAAAAGTACTTATGACTGCATCCAATATAGTAAAGTTCTTAGGTTAAAATTCACTTATGCTTATCTACAGTCGTCTATGACTGACAAAAAAGTCACATCTGACATATCAGTGTGACATAACTAAAATACATTATTAAAGGAAGTCAAGTTAAAACTAGAGTTTTGTGGAGACAAGCTTAGTAAGCAAAAAAGATGGGTGATTTTGGCTAGCTAAAAATACTGTTGGAATTATTTGCTAAAGCTTAGATGAATACTAAAAACTATGTTTAACTATTCTGCTGTGTCATACATTGCTAGGAAGTTATGCATAGCTAATAAGTTAAAAATCAGACAATCACATTTTAGTTGCCTGTTTGTGTTCCGTCAAGCATTTTGTATGTAGTTGGCTACTAAGTAACATACATCTTACCAAGATAACCTAATCCATCAATATTCACTTGCAGCAAATCACATGGTCTATTTGCTTTCTGCAGAAGTCAAACACTGCATTAGCTTATTAGATGCCTTGTTAACCAAATAGTTGACCACCAGCAAGGTCCATAACATTCTAACAATGTCTATTCCCTGTATAATTACTGTTTTTGTTACAGACAGTTAACAGTTCATGTTAGTGATTGGGTGATCATTAAAAAGGTTAAAAACCTCCTCAACTTTTTTCCATTTTTAATTTTTCTTTTTAATTTTTTCAAGTTTACTTCACCACCATGTATGCTTTTGTATATATTTACTGGTGTCTCATTTTTACTTTTTGCATATTAGCCTTCTTCGTGTTTATTATTTTCATGTTCCTTTCTCCTGTATTTGTTACACTGGCAAATTGCATGATATGATATTTTTGATTCAAGTTATTGTTCTTGTCACCTATACATGTTTCAATTGAGAGTGACAGAGAATATTTGCTTACTCATTCTTTTTTCAGTCATTCCTTTGAACCTTTTTGGTGGTTGTCTTCTCTCTTAATGCAGACAATTAACAGCTCAGGCTATTCTTCAATTGACCACTAATGAAGCCAAACGAAACCACCTGGATTATCTATCCATTTTTGATTTTCCGTCATATACTTCACCGCCATGTTTACTTCATGACTATGTTTGCTTGATTGCCTTAATTACTTTTCCAACCAGTTACAATTTACAGTTTTCCCCAGGTTTGCTTTTCAAACTCGTTTGTACAAAAATGCTCTCTTTTCAATGAAAAACTTTGCACTTTGACTGACAGCATATTGTTAATCAATTACCGGCACTACTTTGATTACTAGGCCTAAAAATTAACATGTCAGAAGCCATGCAGACACTAACTAATATGAGGATAATTTAATGAGGAAAAACACATCAACCTGACAGAGCTCACTATCATTTCTTTAGAAATATTATGCAACCAAATAAATAGTCAACTGAAACAAAACAATTTATTGCCATCTGACTTAATCATAGCCAACAATTGGATGGTTGAATCATGAGCCATTTCCAAATTTGGAGTATTTTCCATAACTATTCCACTATAAAACTCAGTATAACATGGTATTTGCATTACGGTATGTGCTTATGTGTGCGCTGATTAAGCTGTGAAAGGTATGGGCGTCATCTTGCCTGATTTCATGAATATACATATGCTTGTTGATGTTTGTTAGATTGCATGCATATGCAGTAGTTGTGGGAATTTTTGCCAAACGTAAATATAATAACTTTTAACTGTGTCATTTCTGCTATCAGCAATATATTGGATTACCTATATTTACTTATAACTACTTTGTGCTAAAATATTTATACTATGAAGATTTACTCAAAATAAGCATGCAGAGTTCTCAAACTGATAAAAATATTATAGCTAGTATTTCAAAATGCATAGCAATGTTATATTTAATAAACAATGAAACGCGAAAGAACATCTAAATTAATAATATATGATATAGCCACAGAAGGGTCACCATTTTTGATAGTTAAATAATATGAGTCAATTGCATTATCAATCGAGTAATCAAATACAAAAGAATTGACTACAGAGGTGACCAAAGTATTTTTATATCAGCATCACCCAGTAATCATTAAATTCATAGCAATTATTTATTCAAAAAAACACATATTTCTTAAAAAAAATTTCATTTAGAAGCACTTATTTAAAATTTGAATCGGCATAAACTGCGCCATCTGGAATAAATTCAGCAAAATTCCACTTATTATCTCAACAAAGGCAATAAATAACTCATTTAGGGTATTTATTTTAAGTAAGGTTTCTGCTGCATTATACAAAATGTTGGCATATTACCTAATCCCTAGTGATTCTCATCACAGACTCAGTGAAGTGGTTTGATGCGCTCCTCCACATTATCCCTCCCCAGTAACTAGCACCATAAACTCCATTCAGCAACGAATGGTGACAGCTATTGAACCACCAGCTACCTGCAATACAGTCACAATGAAATACAACAAAATTTGATACATTTATGATTTTAATCTGGTTGAAGAAATGATATTAACAGAGTTAAAATATTCTATGATTTCTTTATCTTTGTGTTCTTTTTAATGCATTAAATTTGTAGTCTATATGAACATTCAAAGTATCTTCTCTAACACTAATTATATTATCATTGTATTTTGAACTGTCCAAGTTCATATTTTGAAACCGCATAGAGAATTTTACACTGAGTGGTAAAAAGAGTGAAAAGGTAAACATAGATGTCTTTTGGCTTTGTTGAGCAGTGCACAATTTTGCAAAAGTTAGCAGAAGATAAGTAAAAATCACCAAACAAAGAAAACCTCTATAATAATAAAACTTTCACGAGTCTAGCTAGTAGTGATTTGTATGTGAAATGAGTTTCCTTAGATTTTCTTGTGTATGATGAACAAAATCTACTACATTTGTATTGTACCTTCTGCATATTCTGCTTGGTAAATTACATTGATAAACTCACTAGTAGACAAACTTAAACAACATCAATTTATTACATAGATTCTTGACAGACATGGGTTTTTTGGCAATCGTTAACTTGTTAAAACTTGATAATATTTGGACCATTGGCTATAAATCATGGCATATTTTGTATCATTGCATATTGAATCTATAGCATGTACATTAAAAAATTAGATTATCCAATGGTTGTCACAGAAAACCTCCGGAAAAGATTCTAAATGCTGATAGAAGTCAATTTAAGTTGAAAAAATAACAGTTCAACCTTTACTCTAGCTCAAAGCTTTTCTCAGCAGCTCTAAAAATGCGCTTTTTCAACTACAAGCAATGGGATACAAGTTTTACACTGTTATTCAGTTTTTTAGCCTTTAACTGACTGAGTTCATGACCCATATTTAGGTTTTTTGTGATGATGCACAAAGTTAGACCTATGCGGAAGAATTCAATAAAGACGATTTATTTTTCGAGAGCCTTTGGCGGAGCAGAGCCATCAGCGGAATGTTTACTTACTACCTGTAGTAAATGATAGTTTAAACGTTAACTATTCATTTATTTTTCAAATATTTATAAATAACAATTTAGTTTAATGCCAGTGGTAAAATATTTTATACGCAACAGATAATCTAAAATGCAGTAGAAAAAAGTTCAACAACTAACTGACAGCTCTCAAGCTAAAACATCTATACCTTTCCAACGTTGAGCACAGTTGCCTTCACTGTTGTCTTGATCACGGTCCGTAGTGCTGAACTTCATCCCATTATGGTAGTCCAGACCATAGCTATCTAAACTCCCACGATAGCCTTCATTACTAATCTGTTAGTAAAGAGTTGTATAAGTTGTATAATAAATAATAGGAATAATGTATTACAAGTCTCTCTTTCTCTATTAAATTAGGGAGACAAACCAAAGAACTGTTTAGATTAACACATTTGACTTGAGTTTAACTATAATTGGAATCTGACTCTAAAGACTACCATTACTCTTAAGAAGTTCAATATGCAGAACAATTACGGTAGTCAAGAAAGATCTGTGCTATAAGCTGCATAGAAATAACAAAGAATGTGTATTATATATTCTCCCAATGTGTGACTGATAACAAACTAGCAAAGCTTTAGTACACTTTAAAATTCTTTGCAAAAACCTTTCAACAAAGTTAAAAAAAACAGTTAAATCTTTCAGAGTTATGCGATATTAACAATCCTTAAGTTAAGTAACAGAATATCAAGCAAATTCTGTGAAAATCATGATCACCAAAAAACATAAATAGTATTGTTGCTGGATGAATTAACCCTTCAGCCTTTTGCCACCCTTTTCAATTTGTTTGAGTAACTCTGGACAATTTGCCAAACTTCCTTGTTAGCTATCCTTATTTGCCTGTTTATACAGAAAAGTGCAAGTTTTTTTCTTAAATAAATTAGCTAACGCATTGAAAAGTTTGCTTCTTTTTCAAATTTTAAAGATAAACTCAATCCTGTCTTAATTGACGAACACATTCAAGGTAGACAATATGTGTAGTACTTAAACTGTTAACATGATGAAAAATGCTGTATAATTTTTGTATGCCTGACTGATAACAAAATACCAAATGCTATGATTAACATTTTAGGCTTTATGTCAATACGTACTATAAAAATCATAAAATCAGCTAAAGTTTTTGAGTTTATAATAAAAGTGTTGTTTGATATCTTGCATTATTAACTCCAAATTGCATATAGATTTGTGTAAATCACAGATGGCAAAACATTTAATGTTTAGTTTTACAGAGGTTCGTCACTTACAAACATATCAAATTGCAATGTATCTTCTTATGTCAGCTGTCTTACGTGTGAATAACTTGCCAACACAGTTTAGTAGTAGCAGTAAATGAGTATAATAAGATACATGTGAAAGAAAATTTTAATGCAATAAGAACTTCCGTAAATTAACTTTGTAGCAGATATTCTAGTGCAGCTTCATACCATAATGAAACAATTAATTCCTATAGGAAATAATGATGCAATGATTTTGAAGTTGTATGATTATTAAGATATACATCGGCTATTTACATGTTCTTCTTTAACATTTACATTGCATAAAGTCGCTGCTAAAACTCTGCATAATTTCTACTACCGGGAACAGTGACATACTTACTGTTAGCCTGTAACCATCTGATGAGTCATTTATATAAAAACTCTGCCAGATTCCTGACTTTGTGGTTCCATTAGCAGCTTTGAGCAAAATGGAAAGTTTTGTGTTTGTACTGGTCAAGGCATGAATTTTGTCTAAACCTGAAAAAAAATTATAATTTAAAAAGTAGACTGCAGAAAGAAAGACAAATAGTTTGGTATATTCTAATACCCACACTATGTTAGTTACTCTAGGCTTCCTTTTATTCATGAGATACTCGTGCTTCGATGAAAGCCTCACTGATACATTGTTGTCTACAAGGAATTGACAGCTAGTAAAATAATAGATGTTCAAATTATAAAGCAAGGTCACAACATATTCAACTGGTTCTGATTGTAGCCTAGCGAGTAAACAATGTAACAATTAGGTGATTAAAAATTAGCAAAAGGTTTCAGTTTTAATATATTTGCAAAATATAGGTTTTTAAAGTGCACTTTTGTTTATATTTCTGACAATTTATATACATGTAGTTTAGACACAGTGTGGCTGCTGATTTAAACAAGTTTCTGAGTAATTTATTAGACCAGTTTTCGCATTATTTTCTCGCAAGATGAGATTCCATAAAATAATTTGGTCTGGTATGTAGCTCAAATGTTTTCACATTGTAGGTATAACATATAATTTAGTTGACCATTACAAATATCTAAAACAACCTTAAATTACCTTAATGTTATTATCAGGGAGTATAAATGGTACAACCATAGTTACCCTGCCTATCCCGGTTTTGATGTAAAATCAAAGGTATTTTAGACTTTGATCTCAATTCATCTTTACAGCTTACTTACCCAACCAATATTCTCCATCTGTGTACCCAAACCCTGTTTGGTAATCTGTCCAATTTTTCAAAAAGTCAACAGATCCATTGAATCTTTTTTGAAATACTGTCCACCCATAGCCATCAATAAAGTCACACCAGACAGGAAAGGCTTCACCAGCCATATCAAAAGGGTTGATTTGATAAACTCCAGAAAGTTTGTTTCCTTCATCATACAGCTTTTGGCAATCTGGATTGTAAAACAAAACTAACAAACTATTTTTTTGGTTTAAAATACAATCAAGCCATATAACAATTTTCACCAGAGACTTTGTTATCTAATGTTACCGCGAACACCAGGTGAAGACTTTGGGAGTGCTTTTTATATTGTTTAAAGAATTTTTTGGTGATTCTACCTTTCTTCAAGTTTATTCAACAAAAAACTATTTTGATGGAAATACCAAAGTTTCAAAGAGAATTGAAAAGCTTACCATGGAGTCAAAAGTCTATCAAGTCTTCTTGACATAAAACTGAGACTATTTTATTTAACGCACATGAAACTCATAACTTTATAAATTTAGTAATTGATTACTCAATTGTGTTATATGCTGATGTCAAACATATACAGCATTTCAGTGAGACAATTCTTTTTCAAAAAGTGTTGCATTGCAAAGGCACAAGATTCAATATCAGTGTTAGACGCTTTTTCAAATTTGTGCAGTGCACCAGTGTCCCTCAATTCTAAAAGACCATGTCTGCTCAAGTTTGATTGTGCTTTGTTTGACCTGAATTATACAATAACGTGATTTACCTTTTGGTGTTGGCACCTCACTAGTCACAGATTGTTCAGTTGTAGGCGGCTCTGTCAAAAGCTGTTGGCTTGTTGGTTGTGCTGAAGTTGTATCCTCCGTTGCTAAAAAGTGTCGAAAAGTTGTAAAAAAGGGGTTTGCATGGCAAAGACACTAAATTCAATTTCAGTATCAAATGCTTGCTCAAAATTATACAGCGCATCAGTGAATCTCAATTTAAAAGGACCGTGTCTTCTCATGTTTGATTTTATTTTGTTGGATCTGAAAGCATACGATAGCATGATTTACCTGTTGATGCTGCAAACTCACTAGTCATAGATTGTTCAGTTGTAGGCTGTTCTGTCAAAAGCTGCTGACTTGTTTGTGGTATTGAAGTTGCTTCCTCCATCGCTCGACTTTGATTGAACGAAGGTTGGCTGGTCACATTTTCAGCAGTAATTGTTTGAGTTGCTAGACACTTGACCAAGTGATCGAGCAGTCTGCTATGTACTATTTTAGCAATTTCTAAATGAAACGGAAACAAACTGTCATCATAAATTCCATGATTAACTGCAAAGAGTGCCGGACATTCATTTTGTAAAAGCTGACGAGCCGCGTAGATGTTCTGTCGTAATTGAAACAACTCTTGACCTTTATTATTCTGCCTGATGACACTTTGGTCTGAAATTAAAATTAAACAAAACAGCAGTAAGACAAATTTCAATAGAAAAGTCATTGCGTGACGCTTGTCTTAGACTGAAAGACTCAGCGCTGATCAATATTTATATATGCTACTTGTTAGGCTCCGCCCACATTTTTATGAGACTAAGTACCAAGTTTTCTCTTTTATCTTTGCCTTGAGTCTTCAGTATTTATTTACTAACCGAGGCTATGTTCAAGTGAGATTAAGAAGGCCTATAATTTAAAGGACAGACCTACCTTGCTAAACTTTCTTAATAAGCAAAACCCAAGTGTCCAACTTTGTTTGTATCATTTAATATATATAATTGCTTGACATAGACTGACCCAAACTATGCCATGATTCAAGTTGTCTTTAAACTGTTCTACTGCTCAAATCTTTGTAGATGATCCTACAGAAACAGAATAATTTCTCTCAATCATACTTAACAAATGACTATTTACTTAGATAAATATTCAGCAACAGTTTTAACTTATTTTATGCAATGGTTACTAACACAAGTTTGATTGTGATCAGCTACCTGATTTAGACTGCTTAGCACATAGGTACAATCGAACTTTGGGTTAGTTTTGGCTCAAACTGATAAAATAGATAAAAAGGCCGGTGAACTTCAGTTGCTATCAAAGTAATTTTTGTTCAAACAACTAATAATTACTTTATAATAAATTTAGGTAAAAAATTGGAAAATTTAAAAACATGAGAAACATTCAATAAATCAGAACTGTATTTATAAATCACTTGAAAAGCTGAAACAAGTTAATCATTCATATAGCTGATGCCGTATGACACTCGTGATGATGAAATATGACTTCATATGATGGTCAAGTATGAGCGATGAAGTGTTTTATTCTTGTCCAATAAAGATCAGGTACCTAACCAGAAGGATTAGCAAATCCTGTATAGCAACGATGATCTTCGATTGAAACGCCACATTTAAAACTTTCCTGCAAACGACACCCAGACACAAGACCATTTAAACAAAAATATTCCATTCGGTAAATGTTACATGGTTTATGGAGTATGATTCACAAACAAACAGCATCTGTACTGTACCTAAATCAAACTTTATAACACTATGTATTTATTTTATATTGAAAAAATTTGATAACTGCTGAACCAAAAGTTTAGATTTCTTTTGAATTTGCTTTTTGAATTTTTACTTATGTTCATATATTTGTTTAAACTTTTTTAAAGACACTAT